>NC_089752.1:79991373-80018873 GCF_040412425.1 Macrobrachium rosenbergii | reverse complement strand
ATATATATATATATATATATATTTATATATATATATATATATATATATATATATATATATATATATTTATATATATATATATATATATATATATATATATATATATATATATATATATATATATATATATATATATATATATATATTTATATATATATATATATATATATATATAATATATATATATATATATATTTATATATATATATATATATATATATATATATATATATATATATATATATATATATATATATATATATATATATATATATATATATATATATATATATATATATATATATATATATATATATATATATATATATATATATATATATATATATATATATATATATATATATATATATATATATATATATATATATATATATATATTTATATATATATATATATATATATATATATATATATATATATATATATATATATATATATATATATATATATATATATATATATATATATATATATATATATATATATATATATATATATATATATATATATATTTTTAAGTGATGTTGCCTTGTAATACGTATATCCTCCTATAATTTTGACATATTTACGTTTTTTCATGTGTTATGTGTAATGACAATGTTTAAAGAAGCGTCACATTTAGTTTGGCATCAGATCTCAAAAGAACTAATGATTGAATAACTTAATAAATCGCGTAATTTAGAATTGATAATATAATTTTAATAATAACGTAATTTAGAACGAATATCTGTCTTGATAAAAGGGTAGTAGTTGAACACGTGTGTTCGGCCAAGGACTTGTATCATTTCAATTGTCGTCAGTTGAGATAAGAGAGAGAGCGCTTTGTTTTGGGTAGTGATGACAGGTTTTGAAAACAAATGCCGATTCGTCCCATACGAGCCTGCATGAGTGATTCTGCATGCTGTTACACGCGCTGTTCGAATCACGCACACCATGTTTTGTAAGATTGCGCTCAAACGCTTTTGCTGATGACGCTATTTCTTCTGTGAAGCTTCTCCATTGCATTCGCATCTAAAAATGCTTTAATGACGCTACTCTCTGCTTCTAGAACTTTGTATCTGCACCTAAAATGCTTTAATGACATCATAATTGCTTTACATGTTACTGAATTCTAAAATTTGTTTCATTCTGATTTCTGAGACCAAAGATTTGTAATTCTCCTCTCTTGTTCTTAGAAAGAGATTACTTTAACGAGTGTTTTGTGGTCACGTATTAGCATTAACTTTTGAGATCTGAATTTAGCAAAGTTATCTAGTTTGTAATGGCGCCTGGTAAAAATGTGTGTATTGTGGTAACACAGCCGCAGCAAGTGATTTACAGAGGTTTTCACAAGTTTGTGTAAGGTAACGTGAATTTTACTTATTAACACAATGGTATGATAAGTTAGGAAATTTTGACCAAGTTAAATCATTATTGATAAATCTTATGTGTATTTTTGTGTGTTTTTCTATTTACAACTTTTTTTATATTTTCATATTTTGTGTTTGTGATGTAACATTTATTTCATTTAGCATTTTTAAATGTTTCTGTAATTTAACATTGCATATTTGATTTAATATTTCATTTAAGATTTCTTTAAATCTTGGAGTAATTTCTTGATAGTTTAAATTTTGCTTGGATTAATTTAAATTCCTGATAAAGTTTTTTGTGAATTAGTTTTGTTTCAATTTAATTCAAGAATTAATTGAGGTTGTGTTATTTTCAAGTAATAAAATTTTTCAGTTTGTGAATTTAATTATAAACTTTGAATTTAAAAATAAATTTTTGTATTTAACATTTTTAGAAAAACAGTGTTTCATTTACTGATCACCAGTGAATAAGATTGATTGTGTGTGCATAAGGCAAAGTGATAAACATGTTTTGTTCTTTTAGTTTTGCTAAAGTGAATTAAGATCAGGGAAACAGTTAGAGTTTTTTAAGATGCCTTCACTCTCTAAAAATATTTCTAGTTTAAATTTTGATAATTTCACACATATTCTGATAAACTTAGTTTGATTTTTCAAGTGATTGATAAATAAGTTTTTTCTTAAGGGATCACTGTTACCTTTAGAGTACTCAGTCGTACACTAACGTTATGAGAGTTCACAGTATCTGGCTGAAGTGAGGTGCTATTTTTGAATTTTGAGATTAGTTGTGTAATAACCAGGTACTTGATAATGATCATGACATTATACTGTTTGGTGCCCAGACCTGGAAGAAAACAAAATTATCAATTTTGGTTTATGGTTTATACTGGTGGTGTTAGGGATATATTTGATAGGAGAGTGACCACATAGTTATTTTTTGCTTTGTATTTTAAATTATTTAGTTGAGTAACTTAGAGAAATGGCCTGTTCAAATGTTCAGAGGTTTTTGTGCAGCTCCTTCCATCCAAGTTATAATCTGAAATTGGCTTTAGCAGTGGTGCATGTGGGGTACGTCTATGGCAAGGATTAAGGCAAATCAAATATATTGTAATCCAAGCATTGATGAACTCTGGTAAAGTAGATGAAGAGTTAGGAGAGGCGCAAGAATTGTTGAATGCAGCTAAGGCAGAATTTACAGATAAACATGAGCAAAAGAAAGAGAAAAGTGATGCAGAAGCAGAGCTTAGATGTATAGAAGCAGAAGAAAATTTGGTTAAGCTGAAGATGCAGGCTGAAAGAGAAAGAGAAGATAGAGAGAAAAGAGAAAGAAAGGAAAGAGAAAAAGAAAAAGCAGCAGAAGAAGAAAGAGAAAGAGCAAAAAGAGGAAAGAGAAAGAGCAAGGTATGAAAGGATATAAGCATAAAAGCCTGATCCACATTACCTGTAAAATAACGTCTAACCCTACTCGCTGCAATTCAGACCCTGCATTTGATGTAGTAAGAGTGCAAACACTCCAAAGTTTTCATAGAAGAAGTTCCAGATGAGTTTTTTGATCACTTGAAAGTGGCTTGTGTGTTGGATGGCCAGAGGATAAAATGGTCGGTCTTGTTATGAGTGTTCTCATTGGGAAAGGAAGAAGTGTTTGTTTAGCCTTATCAGCTGATCAGTGTAAAGAGTACAGGTACTCAAACACAATGTCAAAAGCAAGTTTACTAGATGACCACTGAATATTATAATGAAAGGTTCAGATCTTGAGAAAGGATGACAAGATAACTTTCTTGGATTATGCTCAAAAGTAAGAAGATAAGCTTTAAATGATGGTTGGAGGTTGCTAGTTAAATCTATGGACGAACTTGAAGAGTTAGTAGTCCTAGAACAATATCTTAGAGGAATTCCTGGAATACATAAGAGCCATTTAAGAGAGAGAGAGAGGTTAAAAAACTTGACAAAGCTGCTGCATTGAGCGAAGACTTTAATATCATATGTAGCAAAAGAAAATTATAATGTCAAGTACTAGAACCAACAACGCACAGGTGGTGGTTTCAGGTCTCATCCAAATTTCAGGAATATTACAACTGAAATCTCCAGTGGCTAAGTGCCAATACAAAGTCGTAGTAACACCCTCAACAACTGAATACAATCTCTCATCGTCCTGTCTGTTTTCAAGACAGATACAGAAGACTAATGTTGTCTGCTACAAGTGTGGGAAGAGTAGGACACTACAGTCGAGATTATCAGATTACAGCAGCAGACCAAACCAGTTGGTCAAGTGGTTAAAGCAACCAGGTGAAGCAAACTATGAAGAGCAGTGTGGGGACGACTGAGACTAAACAAGCAGGAGTGTTCAGCAGCCAGTGGAAATGTAACTTCAAGCAGGAGTGGCTGAGCAGCTCTGGGAGGCCTTTGGGTCATTACATCTACGAAGGCACGCCCACAACCTGCGATGGAAGGCAGGCACCAAACAAAGCATTACGTGATACGGGGAGCAACCATGCGGTGTAGTTCTGGTGCTTCTACCTAATAGCTGGAGAAGAATCTCACCGGAGATTCAGTTATTTTGAAGGGTATAGGAGGAGAAGAGGTAAATTCCTATATGCCAGCTTGCATTTGTCCTAGAATTGGGTGACAGGAAATGTTGATTTGCTGTAAAAGACTCACTACCTGGGTTGAAGGTGTACCTGTTTTACTGGGTAATGAAGCTGGTGGTGTACCATTTGTCTTTGTCCTATAGTGACAGACAAACCGTTAAGGATGAGTCCTTCTGTAGATTTAGAGAAGAAAACCCCACCCGTTTCTGCCACAAAACTACCAGGAGTAAGGAAGAGAACTATGTCTGCAAGTGAAGATACTGAGGAATTACCTGCACCAGAAGAATCAAGTGAAGGATCTTTAAGCTTGTAAAGAACTGTTCCAGGACACAAGTTTCTCAAAAGGGTTAGTAATGAAGAGATTTCCCAAGAAGAAGAAGAGGATCCTGTTGTTAATGAAGAGACTCCGAGTAGTCAAAGTGTTCCTGAAGATAGTAGTGAAACTACAGAAGCAGAGTTAGCAGATATGGAGAGTTCAGCCCTTGGAGTTGGTCAAGTTGACTAGAGAGAAGCCAACTGAAACTGCAGAAGAGGGATACAATGTTGGCTTTGATTTGTTCTTCAGAGCTGTTGATCAAGAGATGCAACAAACCTCCACCTGTTATTACTCAAAGGAATATCACAATGAGGAAGCATCGACCTGCAGATATACCAGGAAATGCTGGAATGGGGTGAATATCACAAATCTTGATTCCATATCCATGAGGAAAAAGCCAGGTAGAAGGCATTTGTGTCTGGACATATGGGAACTGTGAAAGACAGCTGAGAAGATTATGAAGCATTTTTTCTGGTCTGACTTACAAGGATGTTAGCAGATTTTGCAGAGGTGTCACATATGCCAGACAGCTGGAAAACCGAATGAAACTATTAAGAAAGCACCCCTATCCTAATAGAAGTTAGAGGAGAAGCTTTAGCAAGGTAATTATAGATGGCTCACTACTTCCGAAAACAAAGAGCAAAGTCGAATATTCACACATTAACAGTCCAGTGACTAGGTATCCTGAGGCAATTCCTGTAAGAAGTATAAGTGCAAAGGCACTAAGGAGAAGTTGGTGAGTTTCAAGCTTGGGGATACCAGAAACAGTAAAGGATAGAGGAAACGAACTTTATAACAAATTATTCCAGGATGTGGTGAACTTGTTAGGAGAAAAAAACAACAGTTATCAACTGGGTTTATCATCCAGAGACTTTGAGGAGCCTCTTGGAAAGGTTCCACCAGACATTGAAAAGTATGTTAACTAAGTATTGTAATGAATCAGGAAGATAATGGGATGTCATTTACCTTTTGATGTTATTTAGCTAGGGAATGCTTATCACAGCATGGGATGTTCACCAAATGAAATGATTTTTGGTCGAGACATTAGAGGTCCATTAGATTTTGAGAACTAGAAGAAAAATCAAGAGGAAGTCCGTTGAGAATATGGAAGAACTTGAGGAAAAGGTTAAGAGAAATTTAGAAAATCTCTTCTTTTGAAAATTTGAAAATAAGTCAAGAGAAAATGAAAAGAAAATATGATGCTAAGACTAAGCTAAGAAATTTTTAGTATTGGACAGCAAGTTCCAGTGTTCTCAACAGTGAAAAGAATTCCCTACCAATAAGTTTCATGTCCTTAGGATAATAGAGAAGTAAGCACTGAACTTATGGATTGAAACACCAGAAGAAGAAAACTGCAGGAGGAAGTGATATGTAACCTTTGAAACCTTTACTTCCTCAGGAGAGATTAAACTGAAAACAGTACACACACAGACAACTTCATCCACAGAGGACGATGATGCATACAATTGGGAGCTGGAAAACAAGATGAAAAATTCTTCATTATTAGGAAATTTAAAGATAAAACTAAAACATCTGAATGTTGGAGCAAAGTAGGAATTAAGTGAAGTGATTCAAAGCTTCTGAAATTTTTAAGATAATCGAAGTGCAAATTAACGACAAAGCAAGATAAAGATCAGAGAAGATGGAAACCTTTAAAATGGAGAGCATATTGCTTATCACCTTTCATCGAGATATTTTGAAGAAAGAAGTTGAATATTTTTTGCAGCATGGATTAGCAGAACCCAGTTCAAGTCATTATAGTTCTACTTGTGTGTTAGTGAAGAAACCAGATGGTTCGCTTAGGATGTAATGATTATAGAAACTGAATTCATCAGTGTGGCTAGACAATTATCCTTTCATTTCCACATCAATTACTTGATATTAAGTGTTAAATTTGTTTCCTGGTGATAGACTTGTTGAAAGCGGATATTATCAAATTCTCTTAGATGAGAATGCTAAGTTGTTGTCAGCTTTCATTACTCCTTTGACTGTATCAATACACTGTTTGCTGTTTGGTCTGATGACTGCACCTGCAACATTCCAGCGAAAGGGGATGGATCAACTACTAGGACTTAATAGAAGGAGGATGTATACCTTGGATGACATTGTGATTTATTCAATGGTACAGGGAAGAAGATCTGAAGATATGGCAGTGTTCATGAAACTACAGGAAGCAGGACTAACAATCAACTTACAAAAACTGGAGTTTGGAAGGCAACTGCATGCATCTAGGATTTGGAAGTTGGAAAAGGCCTTCCGCCCTATTGATGCTAATGTTAGCGTATCCGTAAGGCTACCCCTCCTGCTACGAGGGAAACAGCTACAAAGATATTTGGGCATGGCTGATTTTATCGCGCATTCTGTCCAAATTTCTCAGCCGTAGTAGGCTCCCCTTTATCAGACTTAACCAGTCCTAAAAGAAAGTTTGAGCTAATCTAGAATGTCAAGAATTTTGAGAAGGTTAAAGCCATATTAACTTCAAGACCATTGCTTCAAGCTCCAGACTTCAATAAAAGTTTGGTGATACAAGCTGATGCATCCTCGATCGTGGAATCGGAGCTGTTCTACTTCAAGAAGATGACAACAGAATCTTTTCCATCCAGCATGTTTCATGTCTTCAAAACTGAAAAGCACCAGAAACTTACTCAACAATCGAAAAGAAACATTAGCATTAATCACAGCATTGAAAAAGTTTAAAGTGTATGTGGAACCTAACTAGGAATGAAGAAATTTGCGTTGTCGGATCACAACCCAATCTCATCCATCAATATGACGAAAATAATGATATGAGATCGACCCAGGTGGTCTTATGCCTGCAACCGTATAATGCAAGTGTTAAAAGACATTTCAGGAAAAGATAATGTCATAGTAAATTATTTATCCCGCTCTGAATCTTGGATCCAAACCCGGATAAGTAATCTTCTGGGGGGGGAGGAATCACGCATGTTGACTTGTAATGCTATGTATATCCTCCTATAATTTTGACATATTTACGTTTTTTCATGTGTTAAAACGTAATGACAATGGTTGTTGAAGTGTCATATTTAGTTTGGCATCAGATCTCAAAAAGAATCACGATTGAATAACTTAATATCGTAATTCTAGAAGTGATAATACCTTAATAGTAACGTAATTTAGAAACGAATATCTTCTTGATAAAAGCGTAGTATGAACACATGTGTGTTCAAGACTCTATCATTTCAATTGTCAGTTGAGTATAAGAGAGAGAGCGCTTTGTTTTGGGTAGTGATGACAGGTTTGAAAACAAACGCCGATTCGTCCTATTAATGCAGCTCAAGACGCAGTGATTTCATGTTGTTACGCGCTGTTCGAATCACTCATGCTATGTTTTGTAAGATTGCATCTGAAACGTTTTGCTGGGATGACGTCATTTTCTCTGTAGCTTCTCCATTGTATCTCGCACCCAAAATGCTTAATGACGTCACTTCGTTTCTAGAACTTTGTATCTCTATACCCAAAATGCTTTAATGACATCATGTAATTGTTTTTACGTGTTACTGGAATTCTGTAAAATTTGTTTCATTCTGATTTCTGAGACCAGTTGATTTGGTCTCCTCTCTCTCGTTCTAGAAAGAGATTACTTAACGAGTGCTTTGTGGTCACGTATTAGCATTAACTTTTGAGATCTGAATTTAGCAAAGTTATTTAGTTTGTAATGGCGCCTGGTAAAAAGTGCATTAGGCAACGCAGCTGCAGTGCAAGTGGATTTACAGAAGTTTCTACAAGTTTGTGTATGTAACGAATTTTACTTATTAATACCATGGTATGATAAGTTAGGAAATTTTGACCAAGTGACATCATTATTGATAAATCTTATGTGTATTTTTAGTGTTTTTCTATTTACAATCTCTCTTTATATTTCTACATTTTTGTGTTTGTGATGTAACATTTATTTACGTAGCATTTTAAATGTTTCTTTGGTAATTTATCATATTGCATATTTGATTTAATATTTCATTTAAGATTTCCTTTAAATCTTGAGTAATTCTGATAGTTTTCTAAATTTTTGCTTGATTAATTTAAATTCCTGATAAAGTTTTGTGAATTAGTTTATTTATAATTTAATCAAGAATTAATTGAGGTTGTGTTATTTTCAAGTAATAATAAATTTTTCAGTTTAGAATTTAATTATAAACTTTGAATTTAAAAATAAATTTGTATTTAACATTTTAGAAAAACAGTGTTTCATTTATTGATCACCAGTGAATAAGATTGATTGTGTGTATAAGGCAAAGTGGATAAACATGTTGTTCTTTTTAGTTTTAAGTAAAGTGAATTAAGACCAGGAAACATGAGTTGTTTGATGGAGGATGCCCTTCTACTCTAGAATATTTCTAGTTTAAATTTTGATACCTCACACATATTCTGATAAACTTAGTTTGATTTTTCAAGTGATTGATAAATAAAGTTTTTTCTTAAGGGATCACTGTTACCTTTAGAGTACTCAGTCGTAATAATTAATGTTATGAGAGTTCAGGTATCTGGCTGAAGTGAGGTATATTTTGAATTTTGAGATTAGTTGTGTAATAACTAGGTACTTGATACGCATCGTGACATTATATATATATATATATATATATATATATATATATATATATATATATATATATATATATATATATATATATATATATATATATATATATATATATATATATATATATATATATATGTGTATATATATATGTATATGTGTGTGTGTGTGTGTGTGTTTGTATATGTATATGTGTGTGTATATATATATACATAAGTGAAAAGGCATTTAACTGGAATTCCTGACCTACGATTATGTTTGTTTTCTTATATTCCAGAAATCTTTCTATTTTACACTTTGATTTCCTCAAGACCACGTTATTTTGATCAATTTCACCTTTGATTGGAATTAATTTGTTTGTTTTCTTAAAAGAGAGAGAGAGACTTTGATTTCCTCAGAGAGAGAGACAGAGAGAGAGAGAGATTAGATAGAGAGAGAGAGAGAGGACTTGCTCTCATTTAAAGAGTGAAATCACTTCATAACATAAAACCTGAAAAATTACACAAGAAATATTGATAAACGCACTCTATATTTCCATTTAAATCGTTTTGAACATTTCATAGAGAATTGCCTTTTTAAACCAAATGTAATTGAGAGACTTCTTAATGCTCTTTTATGATTAATAATATAAAAGTAATCATTCATTTCTCTCAACATGTTAAGGGTGAATGGTATTATATCCTTGATGAATTACTTCATAGGCCTTTCTAAGTCCTCATCTTGAAAGACGCTCTCTCTCTCTCTCTCTCTCTCTCTCCCCCCTTTGTATCCCACCTAAAAAATAATATGAAACAAAGGAGAGTAAGATAATGGTATTCATTGTTCATTTACACTTTAATAAAAGGGGATAAAATGTACCATTTACCTTTCGCATAGCAACAGCAAGGCAGAGGAAACGAGAGAGGGAGCAGCCAAATGGAATACAGAAATTGCTGGATGTGGAGTTTTACTTGCCAAATAAAGAGAGCCGGAATTCAACGAAAGATAAAAAAATAGATGCATAAATAGACAGACGATAGTGGGCCTGGTTCTTTTAGGGGCCAAAAATAAGTTTACAAGGGAAATATTTATAGAAATGGATAAAAAGTCGGTTTCCACATATACTATGAAATGTACTACAAAATATTAGAATACACACACACACACAGAGAGAGAGAGAGAGAGAGAGAGAGAGAGGTATTTCTTTTGTTTCTTTTTTTAATAGCTGTACATAACAAGAGCATTAAACAGTTAGGGTCAACCTCAAGAGCTGGTAGGTTTTGGGTCAAAGTGCCCCTCCGTTCCGAAACTCTTGCAGATCGTCTTGTCAACATTTTCTGTCTTCTTCGCCTTTCTCTAGACATAAGGAAAACATAGGCAAGGGAAGAATTCCAGAGTATGTTAGTAAAGACGCTAAGATGACATGAAGAAAACTAATTCTGGTAGCAAAAATAAAATATGTAATCAGTATCAGCATTATGATTTTTAGTGTATTTTCCTTTGTTGCCATAGCAACTGTATATATAAGAGAAGTTATTAATACAATAAAATACATTAAAAGATGTATTCAGGATGAAACATTTTTTCACGTGGTCAGAATAGAAAATACTTCCATTTACAACGGAAGTTAAAATAATAGTCGTTCTGACAAAATATCAGAAGCGCAAACTCTCTCTCTCTCTCCGTCGACCTGCAAGCTGAATATCTATCAATGAAAGAAAAGAAAACTAATTAAGGGAAACGTCAACGTCAGAAGCCAAAGTTTTAGTAATTTCCGGATGCCGATATGGAGAAAGAATTGTCCTTATTTCACGGATAAAGAGATATTCCATATTAATGCGGAACGCGCCAAAACCAGTGACTTCGCACTTTACCGAATTTTGATAAATTTTTTGTAGTATGAGCAGGAGAAGTTGGGAGCCTTTGGATTCCGTTTTATTGGTTTTGAAATAGATTTTTTATTCACAGATGAGACATTACCATCATCATTATATTCCCTGTAGGGAATATAATGCAGTGCGCTGTAGCCATTACTTAAGGATCTCTGCAGCGTCCCTTCGACCCCAAGCTGCAACCCATTTCATTACTTTTACTGTACCTCCGTTCATATTCTCTTTCTTCCATTTTACTTTCCACCCTCTCCTAACAATTGATTCATATTGCAATTTCGAAGTTTTTCTACTTTTACACCTTTCAGTCCTTTTTTACTGTCAATTTCCGTTTCAGCGCTGAATGACCTCATAGGTCCCAGCGCTTGGCCTTTGGCCTAAATTCTATATTCTATCAGTATTATTATTATTATTATTATTATTATTATTATTATTATTAGTTATGTTAACAGGAGGAAAAGTAAAATCAGACATTGTTTCTTGTAGAGCAAAATTATAAATTAGAAAGAGCTGAGGATCATTATTAGATACGTAAGCTTCAGTTTTGTTATTGCCAGTATTATTATTATTATTATTATTATTATTATTATTATTATTATTATTATTATTATTATTATTATTATTATTATTATTATAAAGGGTTACCTGATTACATTTGCCGTAACTAATTATGTACTTACATTAATATATCAGGCTCATAATAGATATAAAATAAGAAAAACATTCCAGTTTTTTAAATGGTAATTTTAAAGTGCGAATGACATCGACGAAAATGATAATGATAATGGATAAAACACTTAAATGAGAAATCTTCTCTGGAACTTTACACAGTTAGCCTAGCCTATACACAAACACACAAAAATCCCATGCAGTTCACTGATAGCACGTACAGTATTTTACCATCAACAAATACAACAAGTCAAAATTGCGCCAAAGTTTCTTCGGCACAATCGAGTTTTTTGTACAGTATATAATGCTGTATGAAATTCTCAGCCGCAGCCTATGAAACTTTCAGAAGCGGCCCGGTGGTGGCCTGTGTTGTTGGCACCTATATCTGTGCTAGACGCACGATCATGGCTAACCTTAACCTTAAATAAAAAAAAAAAAACTACTGTGGCAAGAGGGCTACAATTTGGTATGTTTGATGATTGGAGGATGGATGATCAACATGGCAATTTGTAGCCCTCTCGCCTCAATAGTTTTTAAGATCTGAGGTCGGACAGAAAAAGTGCGGACGGACAGACAAATAGCCATCTCAATAGTTTTGTTTTACAGAAAACTAAAAGGTTGGTCCAAAAGGAGCGGTCCAAGAAATCTTAAAAATATAATCTCGAATATACAGATATGTAAATAAGAATCCAATATTCAATAATATAAACCTCTTCTTACACCGTCCCAGTTTCATATTCATCTTTTTTTAAAAGTAAATTCCTTCCTTGCACATAAGAAGGCTTTTTCTTTTTAAGTATTCTACGTATATCCTCAAATTGAACGCATTGTAAATATTTTAATTCTCTCTCTGAAAATATTATATTTTTATTCAGATGTAAGTCTATTTTTAAGTGCTCACAATATTTGAAGGAACAGAGAAAGAAAAATGAAAAATTCTATTGATTCTTCAATAATCAAGAAACTGTTGTACTCCTTGAAATCAGAATTAATTATCGGGAAACAAGTGTCGCGAATTCCTAACGAGCCTCACTCACTCACTAATCCACTCTTCAGCCTACTTACTTTGTTGGATTATTGGTCGTCACTGAGATCAATTGAAATTCATTTAAACTTTAATGTCTGTTTCACGTTTCTAAGAAGTTTTGTTTGGAAAAAAATGTGCTATCCAAAAGAGTGTACTTCACACATGGTCCCAGGAGCCTGCGTTTCTCGTTCATTGTTGGACAGCCAAACAAATTGCACAAGACCCAGAGTTGCTTCCCTTAACTTTCATCAAGAAACCAACAACTTAGAAACTAGTACTTACTTTTTGTGAACGCCATGATGTCTGCACATTAATTCAGGAGAAAAGTTGGGTAGTTTCTTTCATCTAATTACTAATATCAGGAAAAATCAAGAAATTAATCTTGTTTAGGATAACCGTTGAAAGGGCATTCGATGAAGTTTTGAATATAGTAATGAAACGTGGCCTCGTAACATCAGCAATATACAGTGTGTATCTATAATACCCAAAATGACCACTCAACTTCTCGAGTTCTTCACGTTTTTTGGAAACGCTTAGTTAACGATAACCTTATTCTGACATATCGGATGCAGGTTCGAATCCTGCCACAGGCATCAGAATATCTCCATTTGCTTCTTCACATGGATCCTAGGCTTTGTAGTGGCAAACGTATTAAAAAAAAAGGCGAAGATGTCAAGAAAAAGCAATCATAAATGAAGTTTGGAGCGGCGGATGTTAGAGAATGATACACTACTAATTGTGGAGAGTGAAGAAACATTGCAAAGATTAGGGAAAGAGTTCGCTATTATTTGTAAGCAGTGAGAGATGAAAATTAATCCGGGTTAGAGGAAGGTTATTGGGATAAATGAAATCCAGTAAGATGGGACAATGAATGATAATAAAGATAGTGGAGGAATAGAAGCGGTTGTTTGTTACTAATATTTGGGAGTATACAAAAGGAATGATGGTAGGACGAGACATAGTGTGAATCAATGAGTTGGTGAAGCAAGGAGCGTGTTCGGAGGCCAAAGAGCAGAAGGATGTAGAACGCCCATGAAAAAAGACGTCTTTGGAGATGAATTTTTGATTGGTATATGTCGAATAAGCCTTGAAAGGAAGAGAAAATTTTAGGAATAAGAATAACTGACAAGACAGAGTCTAGTGTTGGATGGTTAAATACTGGGGAAAAGATACCAGAAAGGATGAGCCTTAAACACAAAGATAATCTTACGTAACTGAGAGAGAATAGCGCAGGGATGGTAGTGGGTTGTGACGAGCATCTGTACATGGAGATGAGGCAATTGATGGCATAAACATTTTCTGCATAGGCTGTACGTTTTATACATGGCTCATCAATTAAAGGATAAATGCGGCAATGGCTACTGACTTGCTTTCTCTGAGGAACCACCCTCTTATTAGGGTTAGAGAAACTATTCGGTTTTTAAATAATATAGTAATAATACTGGATACTGAATGTAGAAAAATTCTACAAAATATAAAAGATATAGTTATATATATATATATATATATATATATATATATATATATATATATATATATATAAATTTACCTTTTACTTTATATATATATATATTACTATACACACACACACACACACACACACACACACATATATATATATATATATATATATATATATATATATATATATATATATATATATATATATATATATATATATATATATATATATATATATATATATATATATATATATATATATATATATATATATATATATATATATAAATTTATATATAAATTTTTTTTTTGTAGAATTTTCGTACATTCAGTATCCAGCATTATTACTATACACACACACACACACACATATATATATATATATATATATATATATATATATATATATATATATATATATATATATATATATATATATATATATATATATAATTTCAATAGCAACAATGCCCTCTTAACTTCTCGAAGGGCATTGTGGCCATTTCAATTACATATCTATGTGGTAAAAAGTGACCAGCAGATTTTACATATATATTTCAGCCTAAAAACAATAAAAACGATTGCCCACTTGGCTACGATGGTGAGGACACGTCTATTCCTCCTCTAATAAATATATCTGAATTCGGCAGGTATATGTATGTATGAGCATCAATAGATTCTTAATCTTTCTCGCGGTCAGGTCGGCAACGATTATGATTATGGGATGCGGTTTCGTTTCAAGCTATGGGACATCATAACTGCTTCTTTTTCTTGCACTTGGATCCAGGGCTTTGTAGTGACAAATGTGGGCTATTCAAAAACCGCGAAGAATTTGAGAAGTTAAGAAGGCATTGTGGTTATTACATTACATACGTATCTGGTAAAGAGTGACCAGTAGATTCTACACACACACACACACAGATATATATATTGTCATAAACTGGTCGTCTTGGGTGGGGAGAGAACTGAACAAATTTAAAACTTATGACTGCCAAGGAACTAAGTGAGCCCAGATTATGAACAAAGGAAAAGTTATACGAAAACTTATCTTAGATTTCCCCTGGATTTACAATTAAATGAGTAAGGTCACCATTTGGAATTAGAATTCTTTTACAGTTTATAGGGGTTTATTTACAGAGATTTAGCAATTAAGCAAGGAGACAAACAATGCAAAATGGTACCCAATGGGGAGGCTCATTAATTATATAAAGTGAGCAATACTGTACTACAGTGATTGGCAACAAGCAAGCTAATTAATAAGGGGCCAATGTACAATACAATTATTCCCGTTATAATAATAATAACCTGGTTAGGCCAAAATTACATTAAAAGGTTCTTCATTAATTGCTGCGAAGGATTGAACTCCAGGATGGGGAAATTAATTCATATAAAGTTTGGCGGGCCACAACGGACTTCGATAATCGGACTGCGACCAGGAATATTTCAGGATTTGAATAGCAGTCAGCATTATCGGACACAGAGTGCAATGGAGTGGCTGGTCTCTCCTGTAAGAGAGGTTCTGGATTAGAACGGCAGCACACACTGAAGGAAATGGAATCCCCCTATAAAATGTTACACATTGCACATGTTAAATATTAACCACTACGTAGCCCAGCAGATAATTATAAGGAAATCACGTAAGCACAGTATGGGAATCGTAATTGATTGGGTTTTTAACACAAGAACACGTGCTCACAATCACACAAAGAGAAAATTTAAACACTTATATTACTTAGCCTAATTTGCCCTTAGGTTGCACTGGGGAAGGGATAACTGGAGGTTTATCACGGGATCTTTACTGAAATTCAAGGCACATTATGGGTGAGATACGAGAGGCCGAAGCAGGACTCTTAACAAGGGAAAATTGCTTTGTGGAGGAAGGAGTTAAAGTTTAAAGGAATGGGAAATTTAAGGGGTTTAAGTCGAAGGGAAAGGGCTGGCTACTGACTATTTGTGATGTACGAACCTTGTCTAATAATTGTGGCACCAAACAGTCGACTCGGCAATTCGTTGAAGATAGTTTCAACCAGCTTAAGCGGAGAAGAACGCGGAATGTGCATTCCTGATGAAGTTGAAGGAGGCTCTGAAGCATCTCTCAGACAGCAACGGTTGTGTTTTTGAAATTTAGGCTGATCGTACCTGCAAAGAGTCATACGCCAGCAAAAAAAGCAGAGGGAAAGCATCCTTAAATATTAATTACTTAGAGGTTAAGGTCCTACCTGGTGCCTAGCCCTAATAAGCCCCTTTTACCTTCCCAAACACTAATTACCCCCACCTCACGCGATGGGGGTGAGAAGGGGGTTTCCATTGTTCCCCCCTATATCAGGAGATTGGGCGGGACTTCCTACACTGCTACACACTGGTGCTAACAGGTATGATCTGGTTCAAAATACTCGCACTGCTGCATCGCCTGCCATATTGGTGCCCACTACAAGCTAAATGAAGTGAGAAATTTCCCTAGAAGTTAGCTAGATAACAGCTAAATAGGAGGGAGGAAGATAAATCCTTGACAGGTCCCCCCTTAAAAAAGGGCCTTCACACCCTTTTGGGTGTGAGGGTCTTAGCTAATTCCTTCTGACTGGCAGCCAGGGACCCTACATAACTTGTGCTTTGGCACTGCAACATCTAAAGGAACCTACCTAACTGCTAAGAGTGGTTCTGAATTGGCTAATTTACAGGCCTAACCTACCTAAGGGTATAGATACAGCTACTAACTGGCTACGATGACAGGAGAAATCTACACCTAGACAAATGCACACGGTAAACACCTAACCTAACCTAACCTAACCTACTATCCTACGACTCTGGCACTGAATGAGCTGGCACTAATGAATGGCATGCAGTGAATCATGATCGGCACAACGCTTTATGATTAACATGCAACAAATTGAAACATGACTAACCTGAAGGGTAATTCGCAATGCATGATTAAGTAATGTATCAGTTTGAGTCTGGAGTGGGTTGGAAGGAGGTTAGTTGGAAAAGGGTTAGTAGTACAAAGGCCTAAGTGGTTAATGGTTAATGCTACTACTACGATACAGGGGTTATGCAGGCTCACTGCCTGGAAAGCACATCGGCTATTTTGTTGTCCGTGCCCTTGATGTGCCGGATCGTCCAATTGTGGTCCTGTAGATCCAAGCACCACCGCATGAGGTGCCTATTCTGATTCCTGAATGTGGTTAAGTATACCAGAGGGTTATGGTCGGTAAGGACTGTCAAGGGAAACTTGTGATCGCAGTGGTAGGCCTCGAAATGTTTCATGGCCAGGACCAATCCTAGGAGCTCATTCTCAATGGTGCTGTACCTTGTTTGCTCTGGGTTCAGTTTCTTGGAATAGTAGGCGATGGGGTGGTTTATTTGGTCATGCTCTTGGAAGAACACCGCGCCAACCCCTATGTCACTGGCATCGACCGCCAAGTAGAACGGGCGGTCGTAGTGTGGGGTTCGAAGCACCAGTTTGCTAACAAGGATTTCCTTGAGATGGTCGTAGGCCTCCTTGCGTTCTTGGGTGCATTAGAACTCTTTGTTCCCCTTGAACAAGTTGGTGATAGGGATGGCTGCATCTGATAGGTTCGGGATGAACCACCGGAAGTACTGGACCATCTCTAAGAATCGTTGGGCGTCCTTTGTGGTTGGGTAGGGCATCTCCCGAATGGCCTGGATGTTGGCGTCCTTCGGCATCAACCAACCACTTCCTAAGACATAGCCTAGACATGTAATCTCCGCCACTCCAAACTGGCACTTCTTCAGGTTAACTACCAGGTTTGCTCTGTGTAGGGCCTCAAAGACCTTGGCCAAGATCCGCAGGTGCTCATCCCAGGTGTTGGTGTATACCACTATGTCATCGAGATATAACACACAATTGGGTATCCTGGCGAACACCTCGTTCATGAGGCGCTGGAAGCAGCTCGGCGCATTCTTTAGGCTGAAGGGCATGACCCTACACTGGTAGTGTCTAGAGGGTGTCAAGAATGCCATTAACGGTCTTGACTCAGCGGACAGGGGGACCTGCCAGTACGTCTTCTCCAGGTCAATTTTGCTCAAGTAGGGGGCCTGGCCAAGGCTATCCAGGCAGATCTTGATTCGGGGAAGAGGGTAGGGTTCCGGCTTGGTGACGGCGTTTAACTTCCTAACGTTAATGCACAACTGGTTTCCACCCCACTCCTTGGGAACCAACACTACTTGGGAGGACCAGGGATTTCGGAACCTCTCAATCAAGCCCAGATCTAGTTGGAGTTGGATCTGGGCCTGTATTCTCTCAGCCCAGCTGGGGTTTACCTTATAGTACCCCTGGGCTATAGGACATGTTGATTCCTGCAGGGTTATGGTATGTTCGGCCTGGGAGGTGCATCCCAGCTCATCCTTTGTTACCTGCGGACCTGCGGATATTGGAGGAGGAGCTTGCGGATGTCCTGCCGCCGGGCTTCGTCAAGTCCAGGAGTGATGTGGTGGAGATGGGTTAGGATCTCCAAGTTCTCCAGTGAAGGGGCATGGGTCACGGCACCAACCAGTGCGCTGGTGGGGAAAGGCTTGCCCGTCACTTCTGCTGGAAAGGGCCCGTTCTTGGTAGGCTTTAAGAAGGTTGATATGGAGCCATTTTGCCAGCCTCCTCCCACAATCCACTAAGTAGTTTAGCTGGCCCTTCCAGGCCAGGATCTTGTGGGGGCCCGTGAATTGGGTCTCAAGTGGCTGGGAAGCCCCTAGACGTAGCACGAGGACCTGATCGCCCACTTCGAAACTGCGGGTTCGGGCGTTCTTATCAGCCTGCAGCTTAACTCTTTCCTGGGTAGTGGCTTCATGGGCTTAGGCCATGGCCCACGCTGCCCGTAGATTCCGCTGTATGGAGGAGAATTTGTCAGCCCATGCTGCTTTCTCCGGATCAGCCCAGGCCTCATAGAGAACCTCCAGGGGAGCCTGGGTGCAGTGAGCAAATAAAAGCTTGAATGGACTGTATCCAAGGGTTTCTGAGGGGGGGCCCACCTGATGGAGAAAAGGGCATAGGGAAGATTTTCCTCCCAACTGGCGCCATTTTCCTCGGCCAAGATGGAGAGCCAGGACCCGAGTGTTTGGTGGAACCTCTCAATGATTCCCTGGCACTCTGGGTGGTAAGGGGTGGAGTAATGATGGGTGATGCCATGACTGGCTAGACTGTCCCTGAGCTCCTTGGACATAAAGTGCCTCCCCTCATCACTTTGGATGGTGGCCGGGAACCCAAACCGACAGAAGTGGATTAGGGCCTTGATTGCATTCTTGGAGCTGGTGCTCCTTGCTGGTATTGCTTCCGGATAGCGGGTGAACTGGTCGATGATTGTCAGCACATGGGCGTTCCTGGATTTTTGCTTTTTCCGCCCCTCAGGGGTGTAATCAATAACGACATCCTGAAAGGGGACACTGACTGAAGGAATTTTTTGGAGGGGTGCCCGGGGAACCACCTCGTTTGGTCTCCCCGCGAGCTGGCAGGGTGGGCACGGGGCTACATAGGACTTAACTGACCGACGCCACCCCGGCCAGTAGAATCTTACTTCCAGGGCCGGGGCGGTGCGGTTCACCCCAAAGTGACCGCCCAACCCGTCGTGGGCAAGTTGGAGGACATGAGCCTGCAGCTTCCGGGACACCACCACCACCTCATGGAGGATGTGAGCCAGCTCATCTGGCCCCCGGGAGACCTTGTACAGTAGCCCCTCCTCAAAGAGGTAGCTGTCCCTAGTGAGGTCCTTCGGATCCTCTAGTCGGCTGAAGGCCTCCTCGCAGAGAGGGCTGAGTTCGTTGTCCTCTTGTTGGGCTGTGATTAGCTGGGCCCGGCGTAGCTCGGGCATTTGTGCGGCGGCACCCGTGACTAGCAGGGTGTCTGCCCTGACAGAGGACGGGGGGTCCTACGTGGGTGTAGTGCCTTCCCTTAACCAGAGAACTTCCTCCAGATCGAACTCCTGGTGGGGGGGGGTCTTGGGAGACTGGAGGCGGAGAAGGAGAATCCGGATCGGTGGTGGCCACCATACAGCGCAAGGGTACGGCTTGAGGGAGATGCCAGAGTAGACCTCTCCCGAGCAGGAAGTCTACCCTGGGCTTGATGGTGTTCACTACCCATAGGGGATGGTCCCGGGGACACCAGGGGGTGCTCACTCTGAGTTGGACTGTGGGGATGTCTTAGGACTGTTCATCGATCCAGCTCACGGTCCACCGCTCATCTTCTCTTACCTCCGCTTCAGGTGGTACATAGGCCCGGGCGATTAAGCTGACATCAGCTACCGTGTCCAGCAGGGCAGCCAGCTCCGTTAGTGGCAGGGGCCCCCATAGGGGAGCCACAGATACCCCCTTCAAGGCGGCCCACTTCGCCGGAGGCTGAGTGCTGGAGATGAGGCCAACTGTCTTACCAGGGTGTTTCGGGCAGCCAGGATAGCCCGCATGCCAGTAACCGCGCCGACCGCAATCCCTGCAGGGCTTAGGCAGATACCGCTGTGAGGGGGGTTGGGTGGGAGCGGCTGCAGAGGCGTTGCTGGGCGTCTTGGTCCCCGGAGGAAGTTTTGGGGTAGCTCCCTTGACATGGCACTCGGCTTCAGTGTGGCCGTCCTTTTTACAGATGGGGCACCGGGGTTTGTTAGGCGGGCCGTTCCGTGAGCGATTGAGGCCTGAGAGGTGTCCGGGTGGCACTATTTTGCACTGCATGGTGCCATGGGAGGGATTGTATGTCTCCCAGGCATCAGTTAAGTGGCAGGCTTCCTTGAGGGTGGCTGGCTGCTTATCACTAAGATACACAGCCAGAGGCCCTGGCGCACACTGGAAAAGGTCCTTCAGCATGGTCCGGTTGAACAAATCCTCAAAGGTGTCGCACCGCATAGACTCTAACCAGCGGGTTCCAGCTTGGGTCTTGTGACAGGTGCATTCTGTCCAGGACCAGCCGACATTCTTAGCCATACCTCGAAATCGTTGTCTCCACCTCTCAGGGGTTATTTCATACGCCTAAGCGATGGCCTAACAGGCAGCAGCCATGTCCCCTCATTGATCTCTTTCCAGGGCTCGGTGGGTAGCCTTAGCCTTCCTGTCTAGGTGCTTGGTAAGCAGTAAGGCCCTCTCAGCCAGGCTGACGTCATAGGTCTCGAAGAGGAATTCGATCTCTTCTAGCCATTGTTCCAGCTCGTCTTCAGTCCATTTTCCCACAAGGTTATTGACTGTCGACAGAGAGGTATTTAGTGCAGATGGAGTGGGGCTAGAGGCTTGTTGTGCTGCTAAAGCTTCGGCACTCTCCTTCTTGGCTCTCTCCAACTCGAGTTCCCTGTCCTTGAGGGCTAGTTCATGCTGTCTCCTCCGCTCCTCTCTTTCTTCTTCTTCTCTCCGCTGCTCGGCTTCTTGCTGCCTTCTCCGCTCCTCTCTTTCTTCTTATTCTCTTCGCTGCTCAGCTTCTTGCTGCCTTCTCCGCTCCTCTCTCTCTTCTTCATACTTTCTCTTCTCAGCAATCTGCTCCTTTACAAACCTTTGAAGGGCCTGGCCGGAAAGACCATCCTCCTTCCCTATATTCCTAAAATATTGGTGCTCCTCGGTTGACATGTTGCTGATGGGGAAGGGGTGCTGAGTGAGTTAACTGGCTGTTCCCGGAGGAAAAGGTTTTGTGACGATGAGGAAGTGTCCTTAGATTATTGGCACTTCAGTGAGTGGCACCTTTAAATGAGGTGGCACTGTGGATGAGTGTGCCGTGCGAAGGTCACACTAGGGAAAAGCGTTCCTGAAGGAAATCTGAGTCCTTATGGGCAGATACGCTAGTGAATGGAGTGCTCCTGAAGGCTCTATGGTCCTTATGGGCGGATGCACTGTTAATGAGGTGTTCCTGAAGGAGCCGCGGTCCTTATGGGCGGAACACTGGTTCTATGGCACTCTGGTTGTTCAATACAGGTGCAATGGCTTATAAGAGGTTGCTTTGGTTGGGTGGCACTGTGGTGCCGGTGTGCTCCGTGGAGCAATGCAAAATGTCAGTGCATGAATTGGCACTGAAGGTGAGGTACTCTGCCTGAGCAGAAGGTAAGTAGGGAGTAAAAGGTAAATGAGAGACTCCACCAGAAGGGAAGAGAAAAGGAAAGTGAAAGGAGAAAGATAAGTGCTTCAGTGAGTGGGTGCTTAGCAGTGCCACAAATTAGTGGCACTAAGAGAAATGGAGACGATGTGACACAAGTGGGTGGCTAGTTATAAGAACTAGGGTGCTGCCTGACATGAGGACAGCTAGGATACGAGAGATGCACACAATGTGCAGTTTTAGCACTTGCAGCCTAAGCAAGTCTAAGATAAGATATACCCCACTCCTGCACTCCAGTAGGAAAACGCGTAATGAGATAGATATACACACTCTTTATAGTGTATGACAACTTATCTGGGCTAAGCACTAAAAAAGAAAAAAAAGCTGTTATGCGTGATTATTCGCTAAACACAATTGCTCATACTGCACGCAATGTGTATAGGATAAAATTTTACTGGGTAATGAATTTGAAATTCCAGATTAAGTATTAAGAGAATTCTTTGTATCTGCTTTTATGATTTGTGAGTTGGTTCCCAAACTCGTAAATGAATTATGTCGGTCCCATGTTAAGGTGAAAGGATACGCGAGGGAAAAAAAATTTTTTTTCTCTCTTGGTGCGCGTTGTGTAATGGAACGTACTTGTTATGAAATTTTAGTTAAAGTGATTTTCCTTTATGCTCAAGAGAAAATAAAGTATTTTGCGGAATTACGTTACATTAAGGCTTCTTTTGCAATGAACTTTGAGTATTTACGTAATTTCTACTGTCTCGCACGCATCAAGAGCCGTGGCGTGGTAAGCAAAGGGTTTTTCAAATTGTTTCACAGAGTTTCCCGGGTTACGTTAAGGCACACATGGAGGAAGGCTCGTTCCGTGAAAGAACGTTGTGGGACTGCTGTGCTCGTGGCAACAGCTGATCACGTAGGGAATGAAATGAAATTGAAATGAATATGCTCCTTCTTCAATAATTCGGGTTTGGGATGAAAAGATGACTCTTTTAACGTTAAACCATCAACAGTGTCTTTACTTTACTTTACTTTACTTTACTTTAATATACGCTGGGAGGGTCGTTAAATAACTACGCTCGGGAATGTTTTCTTTACTGCTACGACAATGGAATGGTTTGCGCATGCACCAACTTAACTAGGCCGCTTGCTGGCTCGTAGTGTAAATGCCAGATACCACTACATGGTTTCCTGTAAGCTACTGGTTATCTCAAATTTATCACTGACCAAGAATTGTACACTTTCTTTGCCGTAAATATTCTGAAATAACCTCTTAGCTACTGGTTTTAGCTTACACATGCAAAATTCCCTAACTACACACTCCCTAATTCCTAAGTGGCAACTCACACCCTGTCCTACACTTTGGAAATTTTGCGGGTGGACACTTCGCGCTGACCTATCTGTTTTCACTAACATAAAACCCTATACGTACTTCTGTGTTTTGAATGCTTGTAACGATACGAGCATTGTTGCGTTTCTTTAAAGAAATATTAATATCACTTCTCTTATTTCCTTAATGTTAGAAACATACACATGCACTATTTAACAACGTTCTCCGCTCCGATCGCTTTCTGTGCCCTTTGAATAACGAAATTATTACCGTAAATTTAAAATAATTGATTATATATTCCTTTTTTTTTCTAGTCTAGCTTAATAGCGAGGCTAATTAACGCTAATATGACTAGATCCTGGCAAGTGGTCGTCACTGTCATAAAATGGTCGTCTTGGTTGGGGAGAGAATTGAACAAATTTAAAACTTATGACTGCCAAGGAACCAAGTGAGCCCAGATTATGAACAAAGGAAAAGTTATCCGAAAACTTACCTTAGATTTTCCCTGGATTTACAATTAAATGAGTAAGGTCGCCATTTGGAATTAGAATTCTTTTACAATTTAAAGGGGTTTATTTACAGAGATTTAGCAATTAAGCAAGGAGACAAACAATGCAAAATGGTACCCAATGGGCAGGCTCATTAATTATATAAAGTGAGCAATACTGTACTGCAGTGATTGGCAACAAGCAAGCTAATTAATAAGGGGCCAATGTACAATACAATTATTATTCCCGTTATAATAATAATAACCTGGTTAGGCCAAAATTACATTAAAAGGTTCTTCATTAATTGCTGCGAAGGATTGAACTCCAGGATGGGGAAATTAATTCATATAAAGTTTGGCGGGCCACAACGGACTTCGATAATCGGACTGCGACCAGAAATATTTCAGGATTTGAATAGCAGTCAGCATGATCGGACACAGAGTGCAATGGCGTGGCGGGTCTCTCCTGTGAGAGAGGTTCTGGAGTACAACGGCGGAACACACTGAAGGAAATGGAATCCCCCTATAAAATGTTACACATTGCACATGTTAAATATTAACCACTACGTAGCCCAGCAGATAATTATAAAGGAAATCACGTAAGCACAGTATGGGAAGAGAAAATTTAAACACTTATATTACTTAGCCTAATTTGCCCTTAGGTTGCACTGGGGAAGGGATAACTGGAGGTTTATCACGGGATCTTTACTGAAATTCAAGGCACATTATGGGCGAGATACGAGAGGCCGAAGCAGGACTCTTAACAAGGGAAAATTCCTTTGTGGAGGAAGGAGTTAAAGTTTAAAGGAATGGGAAATTTAAGAGGTTTAAGTCGAAGGGAAAGGGCTGGCTACTGACTATTTGCGATGTACGAACCTTGTCTAATAATTGCGACGACAAACAATCGACTCAGCCATTCGTCGAAGATAGTTTCAACCAGCTTAAGCGGAGAAGAACGCGGAATGTGCGTTCCTGATGAAGTCGAAGGAGGCTCTGAAGCATCTCTCAGACAGCAACGGTTGTGTTTTTGAAATTTAGGCTGATCGGACCTGCAAAGAGTCATACGCCAGCAAAAAAGCAGAGGGAAAGCATCCTTAAATATTAATTATTTAGAGGTTAAGGTCCTACCTGGCCCCTAGCCCTAATAAGCCCCTTTTACCTTAGGGGGTTTCCATTGTTCCCCCCTATATCAGGCGATTGGGCGGCACTTCCTACACTGCTACACACTGGTGCTAACAGCTATGATCTGATTCAAAATACTCGCACTGCTGCATCGCCTGCCATATTGGTGCCCACTAGAAGCTAACTGAAGTGAGAAATTTCCCTGGAAGTTTGCTAGATAACAGCTAAATAGGAGGGAGGAAAATAAATCTTTGAATATATATATATATATATATATATATATATATATATATATATATATATATATATATATATATATATATATATATATATATATATATGTGTGTGTGTGTGTGTGTAATTGTTTCACTATCAAGGAAAATTAGTGGTTCAAAGACTTATTACCAGGCTAACATCCAGTGTCCTAATAAGCTGTCCTCTTCCTCATTCCTTTTCTTTCACTGTACTGCCAGTTCGTCTTCTCCCCGTTGGTTCGCATTCCTTTTTCGCATCTTTCGGCAATCTGAAATAACATTTTTCATTAAGTAGATACAGGAGTAAATACAATTCTTGTTAATGTTATAAGCCAAGCTAAGCCCGTGAGTAGACAAATTTTCAATGATATTTTATAAGAAAATTTCTGTCATTCCTCCCATGGTCCAACAGAACGGTTTAGCCTTTCGTTCTGATTTTTTCTTGGTGTTGTGGCTTGATAAAGGCACAGAGTAGCGACCCCTACATTCTTTGAATCCAAGAATAACCAAATGGGATTTTGGATTCTGTGAGCCCATAGGAACCTTTCCATTTTACTGTGATATCGCAGCGCGAATGACAGTCTCGTTAACAAACAGATCTTTGAAACGGTTTCAACCTCCTGGCTTTCTTACAAATATTTAAACCTATAGATTAATTTGTAAAAAAATCACAAACTCATTTAAATACTTAAGATGTATCTTTACTTAGCGAAAATAGTTAAAATGCATGGCTCTCCTGATTCTAAATTTTTCCGCCTTTTTAATATAGGCCTATATGACTTGTATACCTGGTAGCTTATTGTGACAAGGACAGGGAAGAAAGCTTGTCAGTCATAGCAGATGGACTTCTCTTCAAGTTCCTATGGACAAGAATCAGAACTTATGTTATTTTGCATTTGATGTTAATCAGAGTTTTTTTTTATTACAAGTAACTCTTCACACGCCTTTTAAAGTCTTAGTGAGATAGTTGAATTTTTTTTTTTTTTTTTTTTTTAGAAAATATTGAAACATCTCGATTTTATGTCCTTGCATTTGTTGATCGGTCCGCATGTACCTAGGCAACTCTGAATATTTAGTGATTTTTTCTCCTCGCATACACACTCATATGTATATAGACCCATATATGCACAATGTATATATGTAATATATATATATATATATATATATATATATATATATATATATATATATATATATATATATATATATATATATATATATATATATATATATATATATATATATATATATATATATATATGTGTGTGTGTGTGTGTGTCTGTGTGTATGTGTGTGTAAGTATATGCATGTATGGGTGGATGGCCATACACACACACGCTCACTCACTTACATATACATACATACATACATTACATATGTATATATGTGTGTGTATGTGTGTATAATTTTTTTCAGATGCTTATAAAAGCTGAAAGGGATGCCCAATTTTTTTAATGCCTAACGTCACTAGCTGCCTTTCACTTATTTCGATTGTAGACAAAAACAGAGAAATGTAAACAAGGAAGGGAAAGGGAGGGAAAGAGAGACAGCAACAGAATGTGTGTATATGTGTGTGTGTGAGAGAGAGAGAGAGAGAGAGAGAGAGAGAGAGAGAGAGAGAGAGAGAGACTTGGGATTGAATATGAAGAAAATAGTTTAGCAGTTTGTATCTTGAGAGAAGGAAACATGCAGTTATTTGGATGAGTGTCTTCGTGCGCATGTATAAGTTCGCATAGCTATATCCATTTGCATATCTGATAAGGCAAACTCCACCATTTCATTTTCCTCTTTGTTCCTTGCTGATTGGAGCAATCTTCATCGCAAACAAACCCGTATGCCCCCTACGAAATTTAGTATTTATTGTCGCTTTGCAAAACGAGTTTTTATTGACTTACTCACTCATAGCATCGCTGTCCTTCGGACTGCAGAGTGAATGATAAATATTCCGCGTAATGAAATTTCGGACTTGTATAACTAGCTATATCTGAATGAACAGAATGACAACGGTTGGGAATTGAGAATTTACAACAATTTCGGTACAAGCTCATAAGCTATAAAAGCTAAATTATAACTAGTTGAACATCACGCAGAAAACAGTTAAATATTGAAGAAAACTATCCACTGAATGAAATTTACCTAGAAGTACTGAAATACGAGTGAGTTATTATATGAGCCGATTGTATAAAGCTATAATTACTGCATTGATGTAAAAGTTAGGAATAAAAAATAACAATAGCATAACTTAGGGAATATTCAACAGAGCTTTACATCTCTTGCAATTATTGACGAAACTCCTGCATATAAAATGTTTATGTAAAATCTATGATTGACATGGGAGATATGTATAAAGAGTAATCAAGTTATAAACTAGGAATGAAAAGCTGGATATCAAAAATGATCAATGGAGTCTGTACAGACAACTCGACAGTGTTAAAAACCGATACTTATTTT
>NC_089752.1:79953873-79983873 GCF_040412425.1 Macrobrachium rosenbergii | reverse complement strand
GCAATACGTTTTCACTAGGGCATAAGTAAATTACCCAGTGTGCTGGCCAGCAATCTCTAGACTGCGAAACTTCAAGACTTCCCTGAAGTCGTACTTGCTATAGACTGTTCCTGAGCGATCCAGTAACATTCAAATAAAAGACCATCCAACAGGTCCACCAAAATCGAGGGCCGTTCCTCTCTCGCAGTCGTGTCCAAGGCCTTTCCCCGCGGGATCAGGGTTACACCACCCGACCTCACCTTACGTAATGGGAGAAACAAACATAAATAAGGGTCCTTCAACTGTTCAGTTACCATTAGAACGACCCATTTGCGTTCTGCAGCACAACAACTTAACAATAATATAAAGATAAATACATATTTCCGTAACACCTCCCACCAAAAAGAAAAGTTTTACAGGTAAAACTTACACATACCACTGTTCACACAAGTACAAAGCCTCGAGACAGTGCATCTGCAACCTGGTTGTCCACACCTTTGATATTCTTTATTTCCAGCTCGTAGTCCTGCAACATCAGGCTCCATCGTGTAAGCCTTTTATTTTTATTCCTGAACTTATTGAGGAATACTATGGGATTGTGGTCCGTGTACACCATAACTGGGCCGGTCCCATTAGTGATATATACATCAAAATGTTCGAGTGCTAAAACAAGAGCAAGCAGTTCCTTTTCAACTGTTGAATAATTTTCTTGATGACTATTTAGTCTTTTGGAGAAGTGGCCACTGGATGATCTATTCCTTCAATGTCCTGAAACAATACTGCACCGATACCCAGATCACTAGCATCAATATTCAGTTTGAAAGGTCTATTGAAATCGGGGGTAGCCAAGATTTGGCTGTTAATAATAACAGATTTTAGTTTGTTAAATGCTTCTACACAAGCGCCGTTAAAACGAAAAGGTACATTCTTTCTGAATAAGGTGGTAATGGGAGTAGCAACGGTTGCAAAGTTAGGGATAAATCTGCGGAAATAGCCTATCATTCCCATGAATCGCATGCCTTGTTTCTTATTTACTGGAACGGGAAAATCCATTATTGCTTTTACATTACTTTCTTTAGGAGCGACTGATCCCATACCAATCTTGTGTCCCAAATAGGTAATTAGAGCCTTACCAAACTCACACTTCTTAAGATTTATTACCAAATTTGCGCTGTCTAGGGCCTCCAACACCTTATCTAAGATAAACAGATGCTTTTCCCATGTGTCCGAAAAGATAACAATATCATCAAGATATACGACACAGCCTTCTATGTCACCGATAACTTTGCTCATCAAACGCTGGAAAGTGCTTGCAGCGTTTCTCATACCGAATGGCATTACAAGGCATTCAAAAGATCCATGTGGAGTTACGAAAGCAGATATTTTTCTTGCTCGTTGAGTTAGGGGGACTTGCCAGTAACCTTTGAGACAATCTATTTTGCTTATGTATTTAGCTGTACCTATTCTATCTAAATAGTCAATTACCCTGGGTAAAGGGAAATTATCCGGCTTGGTCACTGAATTAAGCTTCCTGTAATCAATACAAAGCCTATGCTGGTTCCCTTCTTTTCCGACCAAAACCATAGGAGAAGCCCAAGGACTAGAACTAGGTTTTGCTAAGTTATGAGCTATCATATAATCCATCTCTCTCTTAACAATTTCAGCTTTTAGTGGATTTAGCCGGTAAGGATGCTGTCTAATGGGGGTTGTATCAGTCAGTTCAACGTCATGTTCAATTAAATGAGTAAGACCTGGTTCATCCCTTACTACTTTAGGATACTTTGAAATTATTCTTTTTACATCTTGTGCCTGGGTGGAATCCAAATGATAATAATCATCAAATGAACTGAATATGTAAGAATTACTAGCCTGTTCAGCAGTTTGATTGTTAATATCTTCTGAAGGACGTTCTACATTAATATTACGTTTTATATTAATATTACAAACTGAAGTCTGTGCATTGTTATATTTTTTAAGGAGATTAATATGAACCCATCTAGCTTTCTTTATTTTACCGTCACACTGTAAAAGGTAATTAACATCTCCCTTTTTATCCAAGACCTTATAAGGACCACTAAACTTATACTTAAGTGAACTTCCCTCCTTCGGAAAAAGAGCTAATACTAAATCGCCTTTCTCAAAGACACGAGACTTTGCCTTCCTGTCGTACACTATTTTATTTTTCTGATGAGTACTTGCCTGGTTTTCTCTAGCTAAATCCCAAGCTTTAAATAACTTAGTTTTAAAATTATCAATTTTGTCTGCAACATTAACTTCTGTTTTCTCGTCATCCCAAGTTTCTCTCAAAACCTCTACAGGGCCCCTCACTTTATGTCCAAATACTAAATCAAAAGGTGAAAGACCTAATGTTTCACTTGGTGCTTGTCTTAAAGCAAACAAAGCATAGGGCAACATGTCATCTCAGAGGTTATCTTCACCACTACATAGCTTCCTAAGAATGTGTTTCAAGGTCTGGTGGAATCTTTCAATGACACCCTGACTTTCGGGGTGATAAGGGGTAGAGGTAATGTGCTTTATACCGAAGAGTTTCATCTGGTCCTTGAAAAACTTGCCTGTAAAATTGCTCCCATTGTCAGACTGAAGTGTTTTAGGCAACCCAAATCTAGTAAAATATGCAATGAGATGTTGCACCACTGCCTTAGCTTTAGCGTTCCGAATGGGAATTGCTTCTGGGTATCGTGACATTCTATCAATAATTGAGAATATGTAGCAGTTTCCCCTCTTACTTCTCGGTAATGGTCCCACAATATCTATTACTATGTGCTCAAACGGCTCTCCAGTAACCGGGATATTGATTAAAGGTGCCTTAGGAATTGGTTTGTTAGGTTTTCCTGCCATCTGACACTCGTGACAGGAATTTACGAAGTTCTTTACATCTCTCCTCAACGATGGCCAATAGAATGAGTCATGAATTTTCTTAAAAGTTTTGTTTACGCCTAAGTGACCGCTCATTATATTGTCGTGAGCCAAATTTATTATTTTCGGTCGTAATTTAAAGGGAATTACTACCTGGTCAATTACTTCATTACTATTAGCGAAAATCGGTCGTGACAATCTATGTAACAAGTTATTCTTCAAAATGAACTTTTCCTTAACATAATCATCATTTCCTGAGCCTTCTTCACATTTCTCAAAGATATGTTTTAAACTTACATCATCCCTCTGAGCTCTAATCAAATCATCTCTTTGTAAAGATATTTCTAGAGGTACACTAATTAATGACCTATCAACATTGCTGTCTAGATTTAAATCATAATTATCAGAATCAGTACAAAACCCAGATCTAGTTACAGCTGCTACTTCTGCTTCAGGTACAGGAGTTTTCATTACAATAGGATTCACAAGGCAACTTTCTTTTCCTAAATCATTTCCTAATAGGATATCAACCCCTTTGACAGGTAATGTATCTGCCACCGCGACCTTAACTAGACCCGTAACGTAGTCTGTGTCTAAATAAAGTGTTTGCAAAGGGCAAGGAATGTAAGCATCAGGAAACCCCCCAATAATGATAAACTCATCCCCAGTAACCGAATCATCAGGTAGGGAAGACTTGAGGACAACTGATATGGCCGCACCCGTATCCCTTAATACTGTAATTGGTTTCCTAATACCGGATTCACTTACAGCTAAACTACCTTTAGATAAGTAATTACCAAAGCTTTTAATAGTATTCTTCCATTCATCCATCTTAAGTACGGAATCACTTCCTGAACTAACTAAATTAACCAGTTTCATCTGTCTGGCCAAATAAGTTTTATGTTTGAAGCAGTCCTTTATAAAGTGACCTTTCTTTTCACAAAAAAAAACATTTCATGTCACTTAGATGCTTGCTAGTTTTCAATTGAGAGTTATATACAGGTTCCTTGCTTAATTGACGGTACCCTTTAGTTTCAAAAGTTTTAGGATGTATTTTCTTATCCTGCCATTCTTTACTAAATTGATGGGTCAAAGCAAACTCATCTGCTTATTCAGCTATTCTTGTGAACATGTTTACCTGACACTCTTCAATATATAATTTCATCTCTGCTGGAATGTTATTTTTAAAATCCTCTGTCAAGATTAGCTCCTTTAGGTCCTCTAACGTACTTACTTCCATGGAGTTACACCACTCATTAAAATACTGTTGTTTGCACCTAGCAAACTCCATAAACGTCATGCTACTATTCTTCCTAAAATGCCCAAATTTTAATCGATAGGCCTCTGGTACTTGCTTATAGGCTTTCAGTATAATTTCCTTTACTGTCTCGTAATTAGCACACTGTTCGTCTGAAAGACAAGAATAAACTTCTTGGGGTTTACCTGTGAGAACAGACTGCAACAACAAACAATAATGCTCTTTAGGACACTCTACCTGTTTCATGAGCTTTTCAAATGACTTGAAATATTTTGATACATCACTTTCACTGAATTTTGGAACTAACTTGAGTACCGTTGTCCACCCGAACCTATCTGTCTCCACATTGGGAGCCCCTTCCAACCCTAATGAACTAGGAGAACTTAATTTAAGTTTTTGTAGTACATACTGTCTTAAGTTTTCCCTCTCCTCTGCTTCCAATTCTAGCTCCCTAGCTTCAGCTCTTTCGTGCCTTTCATCTCGCTCCATGGCTTATTTGAACTCTAACAAACTCCCTTAACTCATCCCCCTCATAACCTAACTCCTGCCCCAAAGTCACGAATTCTTTGAGCCTATCACACATCGTCTACCAATAAACTGAAGGTCAAAGCAAACGCTCAATGACTAAAGATGAAATTAGAAGCAAGGTCGCCAATTAATGTTACGGGTGGGTCATGTTTATGACTGATTCCAGGCTCTTACGCCCTTTAACATTAAATAATGAAGAAAAAAAGACAAATACTTATAGGAATACCTTCAGTATAAATTGGTAGGCGTAAAGAAAGAAAGCTTTAAAATAAAATAATTATATTTACAATAACTTAACTTTAAATAATGATGAAAAAATAAATCCTTAGAACATTTAAGGTCGAAGGGATCCGATGATGGGGAGTTTTGAATTCGCGAAGGTTGGTTAGCGCCATCGAAGTCCGTTGACTAAGGTATCCATAATAGAGCTCTGAAGAAGAAATCCTACGTCGACCAGCAATTGGAGACGAAGCAGATGTTTGGCTGATGAATACGGAGGTCGCTATCCACAACTGGAGTCGAGTTCAAATAATTTCCTCTAAGTTACACCAAGGTTTTGACGGGGGGAAAAGCAAATCGTATTTCAGTGGGCAATGCGTTTTCACTAGGGCATAAGTAAATTACCCAGTGTGCTGGCCAGCAATCTCTAGACTGCAAAACTTCAAGACTTCCCTGAAGTCGTACTTGCTATAGACTATTCCTGAGCGATCCAGTAACATTTAAATAAAAGACCATCCAACAGGTCCACCAAAGACCATCCAACAGGTCCACCAAAATCGAGGGCCGTTCCTCTCTCGCAGTCGTGTCCAAGGTTTTTCCCCATGGGATCAGGGTTACACCACCCGACCTCACCTTACGTAATGGGAGAAACAAACATAAATAACGGTCCTTCAACTGTTCAGTTACCATTAGAACAACCCATTTGCGTTCTGCAGCACAACAACTTAACAATAATATAAAGATAAATACATATTTCCGTAACAGAATGGAATTGGTGAAAAAGATAACATAGTGCCTCATCCCTCAACAAATCCCTGTCTTAGTGGTTGATCAACTTCTTTATGATCTAGCAAAGAAAATGCAGTGGACCTTCCCAGAGAAGTTTGGAGAAGACAAGTACCAGTGATGCTAGGGGGACTGCATACTGAAATAGCATTGTGGAGCACAATGGGAGATCTATTGTGTGGTTTTGGATGTCCTGAATCCCTGAAAGATGCTGGTCTAGTAAAGACAGAAGTGGCAACCATTGCATGGTTGAAAGCAACAAATGTAATGACAACAAGATATGCCCATCAAGTTACTGCTGTGGCACTTAACAATCTTCTTCGGCGTGTCTACAATGATTCTGGAGCTGATGTAGATCTTGATGAATGGGCAGCTTCTCAAAGGAGTCTATCATTCAAGTTCTGGCTACTTGTACATAGGTACCAGCAGATTATTTTCATGTTCATTCGGGTACATTGTGAATCGAAGTTTGAGCTTTTGGTCTCTTCACTGCAGAAACTCATGCCTCATGATCACCAGAACTATGCAAGATGGGTGCCAATTTTCATACTTGGAAATCCTCCCTGACAGCATCAAAAAAGTGTTTGAGAAAGGACACTGGGCAATCACTCGAAGCAATTGGCATTTTTCATCACTACCTATAGATCAAGCACATGAGGAAGCAAACAAGAGGGTGAAGGGAGTAGGTGGTGTGATTGCTCTGACTGAGAACCCTGCAATGCTGGAATGCTGGATTGTGACTGGTCCGGAAATCAGTCATGATGATAAGGAACTAGGTCATCATGAGGAAGGCTTTGCATCTTAGCACCGATTTCAGTGTCATTCGAATGACAGGGTATTGCTCAGCAAGGGATCTCCTTTTGAAGAGGCCAGTGAGGATCTGGTAACATCAGACAACAAGGTTTGTAAGTCTGCAGCTGCTGCATTGTCAGTCAACAACATCGAATCGTTGGGACAAGAACAGTATAACTTTCAGGATCATGTACCTCACTCAACACTCAAACAAAACACCTCTGGCAGCACCAATCAAACGGAATAGCTTGTTGTATTGCGAGAAAAAAAAACACCAAGAAAGACTGCTAATAAGTTGAAAGTGCAACACTTCAGATGTCATGCAGAGCTCTTTGGGCACACTTTCCTTATTTTGTACAGCTGTGGCGGGAATTTGGAAGAGTTCTTTTGTCATGAATCTTCTCCATACCCAACTGCGATTTTCATGTGATGGGTCCCTCAACTCTTGCACTACGTCACACCTGTCTGTCAATATATGGAAGCAACATCTGTCCATGAGGAGCTAGTTGCACCAGATGCTTACTACTTCACCATCAATGATGATGGAGCATTGATTCACTCCCTTCCTAGTACAGCTGTACAGTATGCAGCAAAAGTTGTTCAACTTTTTTATTTTTGTACTGGACAAGCGTTGTTCTCAAGTTGCCACTTAGTATTAAATCTTATATTTTACTTCGTAATCATGTGTATGTATGAGGAAAAGTTGGTCACTTGTTATGTAGAATCTTATCATTGAAATATATTGGATTGTGAAAAACATGCTACAATAATATTTCAGAATGAAAACTAAATACGTTTACTGTGGATGAATTCCTCTGCTCACCGTAACTCCCATGAGTTGTGGAACCATCAGTCTGGATACAGTGAAACTGTGAAAGAGGGCACCACAATGGAGTAAAAATGAAAAGTTAAGCAGATCATAGTCTAATGATAAAAACTGATGCATTTGGGATATGAATTCAAAGTTATTACTTCTTTTTTGCTTTTGTAGTTTTGTGTATAAAGGGATGTTAGTCAGGATCATGATTTCGATACATGCAATAAATTATTACAAGTCATAGCTTAGGGTATAGCCAAGGTTACATAGGTCTAGTTTCCTGAGGGGTTTCTTCAGTTTGAAGAAAAAAAAAATAAGCAAGGTGGAGAGTAATCTTTGCTATTAGAAATACAATTAATTCTACCTTTTTATTATTTTACTTTTACTTTAAGAACGGAAGACTATAGTTAGGTCGGACATTATCAGCCACGCCTATTGTGTGCAGATTCTGCACAATGACAACAACAACTTATTATAAATAATAATAATAACAATAATAGTATGGCTCTGGAGTCTAGGCCTATGCTATTGGCTTTATAACATACTAGGCTATATTTCAGATAACAACAATATATAGTTGCTTCAAATCTTTGGAACTTATGAAGGGTGTCTATAAGACCATAAAGCAGGATTTGTAAAATTCCTCCACAGCCTTGTTGTGGCATACTTCCGTCATTTTTTTCTTCATAGGCTAACAAGAATGATATAATCGAGAAGAGCTAAGTGCCCTTGGCCTATGGGTAAGGCGAGGGGAGGCAAACTGAGCCATTTAAACAGTTGACGTCTGGTTAGACCACGCACACAACTGCATCTCTGATACGTTCATTACATTAAATATATTACCATGGTGGCTAAAAAAGTCAAATTTATTAAGTATTTATGTCTTTTCATATTTACCATAATTATAAATTAAAGTGTTAATGTTTTTATAATGATCTAGCTTATATTTTGATAAAAAATATAGCATTGATGCTTTAACACCATGCTTAGTGAAATGTATCTCTTTCTGAACGAAGTTGCAAAATGTTTCGTCGTTGCAACTTAGCATCATTAGAAATGTGAAGAAGGTAAGAGTTGCCAGTTAGTGACTATCAAACGAAAATCACGGAAATCAGGTCACATAACTTTTGCTGCATGCTGTACATGGTAAAACCTTTGATGTTTATTTCGAAAACTTTTCTGTCCAAGAGTTCACCATGATTCGAAACGATCAGCAAGGGTAGACAATGTATGGGACCAATACCATCCACTGACAATTAAAGGAGCTTCAAGGGAAAATGAGGAGCTGGTACTCGTCAACGAGTATCCAGTTCTACAAAAGTCCCAGGTAACTGGCCGAAATTTCTGGCAAATGCCCAAAACAAGAAAGAACTCTTTTCATATTGGTCTAGAAAGATCACAGAAGAACAGTTCCCAGCTGAGAAAGAAGTCTACATCACTGCAGGTAGTGAAGTCAATCATGTTGGAAGCAACTCACCAATGCAACAGTGTAACCATGAGGAGGCAGATACACGTATCCTGGTACATCTTCTGCATGCCCTTGAACATCATCAATTGGAATGGCACAGGAGACACAGATGTTGCAGTAATCTTTTGAGTAATTTCCACCACATCCAGACGCATAATCTGTCCGCAGCAATTTGGATTTCTTTCAGATCAGGAAAGGCAACCAAAATAGTTTCCCTCAATGCCATAGCCACAAATCTGGGTCCAACTACTTGTAAAGCTCTCTCTTTCTTCCATGCAGTCACTGAATCAGACAGCACATCTCCCTTCAAATTCAGCGGAAAGCAATATTGTTTCAAGCTGATGAAAGGACTACCCTTCATCATGGAAGAGTTTGCAGCAATTCATGACACTTCATTTGAAGCATCAAAACGACTGAAAGAAGTGGCGGCAAATTGTCTGTAGGCTCTACTCTAGTGAGTCAAAAGAGGACAGTGATGCTGATCGTCTCCGAATGAAGTTGTTTTCTCATACAATCAGAGATGTAGAGAGAATTCCCCCTACTTGCGACACTCTGAATCTACTTGTCATGAAAAGTGTCTACCAAGCGAGTATCTGGACAACAGCACATTTGTCCATGATACCTGTCCACAACCCCACCAATCATGGGTGGAAAGAAGAGAACGGTATGCTACTTCCAGTTTGGACCCTTTTGACCACTGCAAATGATGTTTTCCTTCTGGATGTTAAGTGCTCTTGCACAAACCAATGAATTGCAAATGCATGAAAGCCAAACTCAGGTGCACCCATCTTTGACAGTGCAAATGCCAGAAATAGCTTTGGTTTGGATACAAAAGCACATCAGTGATGACTCTTCTTGTTCAAAACTTTGAAAGTAACATCTGAATTGATTTTTTTTTTCAATAAGCCATTATCGCACGACCTGATATAAATATGGGATTGTTCTTAGCTAAAATCTGATGACATTTTTTTCATCTTTTCTTTATCACTGGTGTTATTGGCAGTTTCTTTTATTACTCTCCTTACAGTTATAACTGGATTGCTCTGACACTAAATACAGAAATTCTGTGGAGTAGCCCATTTATGGCTCAAAATCTCAGATTCCTATAGTCCTACATTTAAATTAGACTGATATTCTGTGGACCAGTCCCCCATATGTTTAGAATATAATTGTCATTTTTTCATTATTCTGTGAATTTATTAAATTTATGCCTGATATCCAAGTAGACACTCCTGATTACCAATGTGCCTCTAATCTACCGGCCCCTTGGCCTTATTTTTTATCTTTTAACAAATGTGCCTGTATCTGACAAAGTGTCATTTTAATGTTCAAGACAAATAAACAACAAGTTGGCCCTTGTGATTCTAAATCCATTGATGTCTCATTTGTTTAAATCTAATCTTTCAATCAGCAGTTACAACAATTGTCTTATTTTATCAAATGTGCACCTTTGAGCTACCGGACCTGTGGTCCAATGTTTTGTATATAGTTTGTGTCTGCATCTAAGATAATAGCTTCCTTATGTTAAAAAATAATAAACTACTAGTTGCCCTTGTGACTCTGAATCCATTGATGTCTCATATGCCTAAATCATGACCATTCTATCAGAAGTTTCATTAATTTTCTTATTTTGCGAAATATACAGCTGTGAGCTACCGGACCTATGGTCCAATTTTTTTGTATGTAAATGTGCCTGTATCTGAGAAAATATAATTTTAATGTTTGAAACTAATAAAATACAAAGATTCCCTTGTGATTCCGTATTCAGTGATGCTTTATATGTTCAGATGTGACCAATGGATCAAACGTTAGCTTTTTTATATATTTTACATTTGCGGGGTGGCTATTTTGCACCCCTCCCCCAGAAACTTTATTGAGGGTCCTATGCTTGACACTCGGACTGAAATTGTTCTATAGTTCTGAACTTCAAATTGGTACCAAAAGATAAACTTTTGCATCAACCTGAAGTGAAAGTGAAAAATTACATACGCCGGGAACTCCACTATCATCCCCTTTCATGGTAAAGAAAAGAATTAAACATGTTTTGGAATATTAAAAAGAAAAATAAACTAGTTAATAAAACTTTAGAAAAATAAAGAAGAAAGAAAGACTTAGTAAACATCTGGTTTGTCATGAAAAATGATAGAGGATATTCATATTTTACTGTATCTTTTATGCATAATTAAATAAAGTATTATTGCTGACAGTAGAAATCTACACAAATACATAAAGATCACTAAAATCATAAATTTCTACTACACAAAATCTAGGCATTTTCTTCTTCAACTCGAGCTAAAAAAAAAATTATATATATATATATATATATATATATATATATATATATATATATATATATATATATATATATATATATATATGTTTCCATTAAAAATGCTGTCCCTTAATTGATGTCGTTTAATTCCGTTTAGGAAACGCTTTTGTATTCCTTCTACGTGGCTCTGAAAAGTTTTTTGTCACACCACTTTTCCAAAAAGTGCCCTCCTAATTCTTTGTTTGAAGCTCCTATTTCCAGGGTTTTCTTTTCTCCGTCTCTTGCTCATATATATATATATATATATATATATATATATATATATATATATATATATATATATATATATATATATATATATATATATATATATATATATATATATATATAAATCATCAACACACAATCACGTGTGGAACAGAAATAAATTTCTGACTCACGTCAGGATCGAACCCAGGTCTCTCAGGTGGAAAGCAAGGGCGTTATCCACTGGGCCACACAAGTCTAAAGAAGTTGGAACCTGAGAGCAACTGCAGGAATTACCTGGGCAAGCTAACTGCTTGCATACCAGCGAGTTTTCCCCAACTTCCCGACTCAGCAATGACCCAATAGACAACATTTCATTCGAAGTTATCCCTTCTGAGTGAATAAGATAGAAATCATCAACACACAATCACGTGTGGAACAGAAATAAATTTCTGACTCACGTCGGGATCGAACCCAGGTCTCTCAGGTGGAAAGCAAGGCGTTATCCACTGGGCCACACAAGTCTAAAAGAAGTTGGAACCTGAGAGCAACTGCACCCAAGGAATTACCTGGGCAAGCTAACTGCTTGCATACCAGCCGAAGTTTTCCCCAACTTCCCGACTCAGCAATGACCCAATAGACAACATTTCATTCGAGTTATCCCTTCTGAGTGAATAAGATAGAAATCATCAACACACAATCACGTGTGGAACAGAAATAAATTTCTGACTCACGTCGGGATTGAACCCAGGTCTCTCAGGTGGAAAACAAGGCGTTATCCACTGGGCCACACAAGTCTAAAAGAAGTTGGAACCTGAGAGCAACTGCATGAGGAATTACCTGGGCAAGCTAACTGCTTGCATACCAGCGAGTTTTCCCCAACTTCCCGACTCAGCAATGACCCAATAGACAACATTTCATTGGTTATCCTTCTGAGTGAATAAGATGAAATCATCAACACACAATCACGTGTGGAACAGAAATAAATTTCTGACTCACGTCGGGGATCGAACCCAGGTCTCTCAGGTGGAAAGCAGGGCGTTATCCACTGGGCCACACAAGTCTAAAAAAGTTGGAACCTGAGAGCAACTGCACCTAAGGAATTACCTGGGCAAGCTAACTGCTTGCATACCAGCAGTTTTCCCCAACTTCCCGACTCAGCAATGACCCAATAGACAACATTTCATTCGAGTTATCCTTCTGAGTGAATAAGATAGAAATCATCAACACACAATCACGTGTGGAACAGAAATAAATTTCTGACTTACGTCATGATCGAACCCAGGTCTCTCTCAAGTGGAAAGCAAGGGCGTTATCCACTGGGGCCACACAAGTCTAAAGAAGTTGGAACCTGAGAGCAACTGCACCAAAGGAATTACCTGGGCAAGCTAACTGCTTGCATACCAGCCAGTTTTCCCCAACTTCCCGACTCAGCAATGACCCAATAGACAACATTTCATTCGAGTTATCCCTTCTGAGTGAATAAGATAGAAATCATCAACACACAATCATGTGTGGAACAGAAATAAATTTCTGACTCACGTCAGGATCGAACCCAGGTCTCTCAGGGTGGAAAGCAAGGGCGTTATCCACTAGGCCACACAAGTCTAAAAGTTGGAACCTGAGAACAACTGCACCCAAGGAATTACCTGGGCCAGCTAACTGCTTGCATACCAGCGAGTTTTCCCCAACTTCCCGACTCAGCAATGACCCAATAGACAACATTTCATTGAATTATCCCTTCTGAGTGAATAAGATAGAAATCATCAACACACAATCACGTGTGGAACAGAAATAAATTTCTGACTCACGTCGGGATCGAACCCAGGTGTCTCAAATGGAAAGCAAGGGCGTTATCCAATAGGCCATACAAGTCTAAAAGAAGTTGGAACCTGAGAGCAACTGCACCCAAGGAATTACCTGGGCAAGCTAACTGCTTGCATACCAGCGAAGTTTTCCCCAACTTCCCGACTCAGCAATGACCCAATGGACAACATTTCATTCGAGTTATCCCTTCTGAGTGAATAAGATAGAAATCATCAACACACAATCACGTGTGGAACAGAAATAAATTTCTGACTCACGTCGGGATCGAACCCAGGTCTCTCTCAGGTGGAAAGCAAGGGCGTTATCCACTGGGCCACACAAGTCTAAAAGAAGTTGGAACCTGAGAGCAACTGCACCCAAGGAATTACCTGGGCAAGCTAACTGCTTGCATACCAGCGAGTTTTCCCCAACTTCCCGACTCAGCAATGACCCAATAGACAACATTTCATTCGAGTTATCCCTTCTGAGTGAATAAGATAGAAATCATCAACACACAATCACGTGTGGAACAGAAATAAATTTCTGACTCACGTCGGGATCGAACCCAGGTCTCTCAGGTGGAAAGCAAGGGCGTTATCCACTGGGCCACACAAGTCTAAAAAAGTTGGAAGCTGAGAGCAACTGCACCCAAGAATTACCTGGGCAAGCTAACTGCTTGCATACCAGCGAGTTTTCCCCAACTTCCCGACTCAGCAATGACCCAATAGACAACATTTCATTCGACCTGAGTTATCCCTTCTGAGTGAATAAGATAGAAATCATCAACACACAATCACGTGTGGAACAGAAATAAATTTCTGACTCACGTCGGGATCGAACCCAGGTCTCTCAGGTGGAAAGCAAGGGCGTTATCCACTGGGCCACACAAGTCTAAAAGAAGTTGGAACCTGAGCAACTGCACCCAAGGAATTACCTGGGCAAGCTAACTGCTTGCATACCAGCCGAAGTTTTCCAACTTCGTGACTCAGCAATGACCCAATAGACAACATTTCATTCGAGTTATCCCTTCTGAGTGAATAAGATAGAAATCATCAACACACAATCACGTGTGGAACAGAAATAAATTTCTGACTCACGTAGGGATCGAACAGGTCTCTCAGGTGGAAAGCAAGGGCGTTATCCACTGGGCCACACAAGTCTAAAAGAAGTTGGAACCTGAGAGCAACTGCACCCAAAGGAATTACCTGGGCAAGCTAACTGCTTGCATACCAGCGAGATTTTCCCCAACTTCCCGACTCAGCAATGACCCAATAGACAACATTTCATTGAGTTATCCCTTCTGAGTGAATAAGATAGAAATCATCAACACACAATCACGTGTGGAACAGAAATAAATTTCTGACTCACGTCGGGATCGAACCCAGGTCTCTCAGGTGGAAAGCAAGGGCGTTATCCACTGGGCCACACAAGTCTAAAAGAAGTTGGAACCTGAGAGCAACTGCACCCAAGGAATTACCTGGGCAAGCTAACTGCTTGCATACCAGCTGTGAAGTTTTCCCCAACTTCCCGACTCAGCAATGACCCAATAGACAACATTTCATTGAGGTTATCCCTTCTGAGTGAATAAGATAGAAATCATCAACACACAATCACGTGTGGAACAGAAATAAATTTCTGACTCACGTCGGGATCGAACCCAGGTCTCTCAGGTGGAAAGCAAGGGTGTTATCCACTGGGCCACACAAGTCTAAAAAAGTTGGAACTGAGAGCAACTGCCCAAGGAATTACCTGGGCAAGCTAACTGCTTGCATACCAGCGAGTTTTCCCCAACTTCCCGACTCAGCAATGACCCAATAGACAACATTTCATTGAGTTATCCCTTCTGAGTGAATAAGATAGAAATCATAAACACACAATCACGTGTGGAACAGAAATAAATTTCTGACTCGTCGGGATCGAACCCAGGTCTCTCAGGTGGAAAGCAAGGGCGTTATCCACTGGGCCACAAGTCTAAAAGAAGTTGGAACCTGAGAGCAACTGCAAAAAAGGAATTACCTGGGCAAGCTAACTGCTTGCATACCAGAGTTTTCCCCAACTTCCCGACTCAGCAATGACCCAATAGACAACATTTCATTGAGTTATCCCTTCTGAGTGAATAAGATAGAAATCATCAAACACAATCACGTGTGGAACAGAAATAAATTTCTGACTCACGTCGGGATCGAACCCAGGTCTCTCAGGTGGAAAGCAAGGGCGTTATCCACTGGGCCAAACAAGTCTAAAAAGTTGGAACCTGAGAGCAACTGCACCAGGAATTACCTGGGCAAGCTAACTGCTTGCATACCAGCGAGTTTTCCCCAACTTCCCGACTCAGCAATGACCCAATAGACAACATTTCATTGAAGTTATCCCTTCTGGAGTGAATAAGATAGAAATCATCAACACACAATCACGTGTGGAACAAAAATAAATTTCTGACTCACGTCGGGATCAAACCCAGGTCTCTCAGGTGGAAAGCAAGGGCGTTATCCACTGGGCCACACAAGTCTAAAAGAAGTTGGAACCTGAGAGCAACTGCAACCAAGGAATTACCTGGGCAAGCTAACTGCTTGCATACCAGCGAGTTTTCCCAACTTCCCGACTCAGCAATGACCCAATAGACAACATTTCATTCAGTTATCCCTTCTGAGTGAATAAGATAGAAATCATCAACACACAATCACGTGTGGAACAGAAATAAATTTCTGACTCACGTCAGGGATCGAACCAGGTCTCTCAGGTGGAAAGCAAGGGCGTTATCCACTGGGCCACACAAGTCTAAAGAAGTTGGAACCTGAGCAACTGCACCCAAGGAATTACCTGGGCAAGCTAACTGCTTGCATACCAATGATTTTCCCCAACTTCCCGACTCAGCAATGACCCAATAGACAACATTTCATTGAGTTATCCCTTCTGAGTGAATAAGATAGAAATCATCAACACACAATCACGTGTGGAACAGAAATAAATTTCTGACTCACGTCAGGATCAGACCCAGGTCTCTCAGGTGGAAAGCAAGAGGCGTTACCCACTGGGCCATACAAGTCTAAAAAAAGTTGGAACCTGAAAGCAACTGCACCCAAGGAATTACCTGGGCAAGCTAACTGCTTGCATACCAGTTTTCCCCAACTTCCTGACTCAGCAATGACCCAATGGACAACATTTCATTGAGTTATCCTTCTGAGTGAATAAGATAGAAATCATCAACACACAATCACGTGTGGAACAGAAATAAATTTCTGACTCACGTCGGGATCAGAACCCAGGTCTCTCAGGTGGAAAGCAAGGGCGTTACCCACTGGGCCACACAAGTCTAAAAGAAGTTGGAACCTGAGCAACTGCACCAAAGGAATTACCTGGGCAAGCTAACTGCTTGCATACCAGCCAGTTTTCCCCAACTTCCCGACTCAGCAATGACCCAATAGACAACATTTCATTTGAATTATCCCTTCTGAGTGAATAAGATAGAAATCATCAACACACAATCACGTGTGGAACAGAAATAAATTTCTGACTCACGTCGGGATCGAACCAGGTCTCTCAGGTGGAAAGCAAGGGCGTTATCCACTGGCCATACAAGTCTAAAAAAGTTGGAACCTGAGCAACTGCAAGGGAATTACCTGGGCAAGCTAACTGCTTGCATACCAGCTCAGTTTTCCCCAACTTCCCGACTCAGCAATGACCCAATGGACAACATTTCATTGAATTATCCCTTCTGAGTGAATAAGATAGAAATCATCAACACACAATCACGTGTGGAACAGAAATAAATTTCTGACTCACGTCGGGATCAACCCAGGTCTCTCAGGTGGAAAGCAAGGGCGTTACCCACTGGGCCATACAAGTCTAAAAAGTTGGAACCTGAGAGCAACTGCACCCAAGGAATTACCTGGGCAAGCTAACTGCTTGCATACCAGTGAAGTTTTCCCCAACTTCCCGACTCAGCAATGACCCAATAGACAACATTTCATTCGAATTATCCCTTCTGAGTGAATAAGATGAAATCATCAACACACAATCACGTGTGGAACAGAAATAAATTTCTGACTCACGTCAGGGGATCGAACCCAGGTCTCTCAGGTGGAAAGCAAGGGTTAGTTATCCACTGGGCCACACAAGTCTAAAAAAGTTGGAACCTGAGAGCAACTGCACCCGAGGAATTACCTGGGCAAGCTAACTGCTTGCATACCAGAGAGTTTTCCCCAACTTCCCGACTCAGCAATGACCCAATAGACAACATTTCATTCGAGTTATCCCTTCTGAGTGAATAAGATGAAATCATCAACACACAATCACGTGTGGAACAGAAATAAATTTCTGACTCGTGGGGATCGAACCAGGTCTCTCGGGTGGAAAGCAGGGCGTTATCCAGTGGGCCACACAAGTCTAAAGAAGTTGGAACCTGAGAGCAACTGCGCAGGAATTACCTGGGCAAGCTAACTGCTTGCATACCAGCTGGATTTTCCCCAACTTCCCCGACTCAGCAATGACCCAATAGACAGCATTTCATTTCTGTTCCCCCTTCTGTTGTGAATAAGATGAAATCATCATCACACAATCACGTGTGGAACAGAAATAAATTTCTGACTCGTCGGGGATCGTAACCTGGTATGCGTGAGTCAGAAGTTCTGCCCTTTTCCCATTTGGATAACGCCTGCTCCACCTGAGAGACCTGGTTCGGTCGACGTGAGTCACACGTTTATTTCTGTTGTGACGATTGTGTGATGATTTCTATCTTATTCACTCAGAAGGATAATCTCGAACACAAATGTTGTCTATTGGGTCATTGCTGAGTCGGGGAAGTTGGGGAAAATCGCTGGTATGCAAGCAGTTAGCTTGCCCAGGTAATTCCAGGGTGCAGTTGCTCTCAGGTTCCAACTTCTTTTTAGACTTGTGGTTCCAGTGGATAACGCCCTTGCTTTCCACCTGAGACCTGGGTTCGATCCGTGAGTCAGAAATTTATTTCTGTTCCACACGTGATTGTGTGTTGATGATTTTTATCTTATTCACTCAGAAGGATATTCCGAATGAAATGTTTGTCTATTGGGTCATTGCTGAGTCGGAAGTTGGGGAAAACTCGCTGGTATGCAAGCAGTTAGCTTGCCCAGGTAATTCCTTAGGTGCAGTTGTCTCAGGTTCCAACTTCTTTTAGACTTGTGTGGCCCAGTGGATAACGCCCTTGCTTTACACCTGAGAGACCTGGGTTCGATCCTGACGTGAGTCAGAAATTTATTTCTGTTCCACACGTGATTGTGTGTTGATGATTTCTATCTTATTCACTCAGAAGGATAACTCAGATGAAACGTTGTCTATTGGGTCATTGCTGAGTTGGGAAGTTGGGAAAACTCAGCTGGTATGCAAGCAGTTAAGCTTGCCCAGGTAATTCCTTAGGTGCAGTTGCTCTCAGGTTCCAACTTTTTAGACTTTGTGGCCCAGTGGATAACGCCCTTGCTTTCCACCTGAGAGACCTGGGTTCGATCGATGTGAGTCAGAAATTTATTTCTGTTCCACACGTGATTGTGTGTTGATGATTTCTATCTTATTCACTCAGAAGGGATAATTCGAGATGAAATGTTGTCTATTGGGTCATTGCTGAGTCGGGAAGTTGGGAAAACTGCTGGTATGCAAGCAGTTAGCTTTCCCAGGTAATTCCTTAGGTGCAGTTGCTCTCAGGTTCCAACTTCTTTTAGACTTGTGTGGCCCAGTGGATAACGCCCTTGCTTTCCACCTAAGAGACCTGGGTTCGATCCCGACGTGAGTCAGAAATTTATTTCTGTTCCACACGTGATTGTGTATTGATGATTTCTATCTTATTCACTCCAGAAGGATAACTCAATGAAATGTTGTCTATTGGTCATTGCTGAGTCGGAAGTTGGGGAAAACTGCCGGTATGCAAGCAGTTAGCTTGCCCAGGTAATTTGGGGTGCAGTTGTTCTCGGTTCCAACTCTTTTAGACCTGTGTAGCCCAGTGGATAACGCCTTGCATTCCACCTGAGAGACCTGGGTTCGATCCTTGACGTGAGTCAGAAATTTATTTCTGTTCCACGTGATTGTGTGTTGATGATTTCTATCTTATTCACTCAGAAGGATAACTCAATGATATGTTGTCTATTGGGTCATTGCTGAGTCGGGAAGTTGGGGAAAACTTCGCTGGTATGCAAGCAGTTAGCTTGCCCAGGTATTCCTTGGGTGCAGTTGCTCAGGTTCCAACTTCTTTTTAGACTTGTGTGGCCCAGTGGATAATGCCCTTGCTTTCCACCTGAGAGACCTGGGTTCGATCCCGACGTGAGTCAGAAATTTATTTCTGTTCCACACGTGATTGTGTGTTGATGATTTCTATCTTATTCACTCCAGAAGGATAACTTTCGAATGAAATGTTGTCTATTAGGTCATTGCTGAGTCGGGAAGTTGGGGAAAACTCGCTGGTATGCAAGCAGTTAGCTTGCCCAGGTAATTCCTTGGGTGCAGTTGCTCTCAGGTTCCAACTTCTTTTAGACTTGTGTGGCCCAGTGGAATGCCCTTGCTTTCCACCTGAGAGACCTGGGTTCGATCCTCGACGAGTCAGAAATTTATATATATATATATATATATATATATATATATATATATATATATATATATATATATATATATATATATATATATATATATATATATATATATATATATATATATATATATATATATATATATATATATATTTATATATATATATATATTTATATATATATATATATATATTTATATATATATATATATATATATATATATATATATATATATATATATATATATATATATATATATATATATATATATCTCTCTTTGAATGTCATTTATGCAATCCAAACACAGGGGATAACCTATTTTCCATCCATCTTGGGTCAACAGTCATCTACACACACAAATGTCATATTGCCACACCTTCTTATATATATATATATATATATATATATATATATATATATATATATATATATATATATATATATATATATATATATATATATATATATATATATATATATATATATATATATATATATATATATATAGTTATGTTCTGAGGCCCATTAGAAAATTGGATTTTGAATGTAATTTGCCTTAGGGACCAACACCTACTGCTCAGAACATAAGCAATAAATGTAATTACTAAGATGACTTACCTTGATATTATATCTATTCAACAAAGAAAATGGAAGGTCGCCTTCCTAACCAGTCAAACAACTTTAAATTGAATTTATTTACAAGCTAAGCAATCAGAAAAATAATATGAAATGGCCAACTGAGTAGCAAACAAGGCACATGCAGTGTGCAATAAAAGTAAATCTTTTCATAGCAAATAAACAAACCTGGGAAGGGCTACAATCCTGAAAGAGTTTGACACACAAATGAAAACCACTGTTGTTGAGACTGGCTGATAAATACTAGATTTTAGCGCAGCATGAACGCAGATGGGGCAGATCATGTGCCCCTGGACCGCTGGTAGTCAGAAGACTCTTGCACGTAGCAAGATGGCAGTTAAACATCTAAGGCTATTTGGTTCACAATGGCAGGGGCAGAAAACTCGAAGAGCCAGAAAACGGGATTCTGGAAAAGAATTCCAGGTTAGCATTCAGATATATTGACTTTCTCTCACATGAAATTAATTATTCTCAATGGAGGAAATTATCAGTTAGGTTTAATTAGCACAAAGTAACACTATGGTGGGAATGCTCTAATTATTATCACAGAACAAACTTAATTTAAGCTTGGAACAAGTCATGAGGGCAAATGTGCATGCTAGGCTGTTGGAAACAAAGGGGCTTTGTTTTGGGAGAATGAAAAGTTGGAAATACTGAAAATGGAGAGAAATTCACGAGAAGGGAAAGAGCACTGGCGTTATTTGCAGCTTCAAGATGTACCTTATTGCATCTGTGCATGGAGCTCTTTTGCAAAAGATGAATCCCGGCTGCAGAAGTCTCGACACATGGCCAGTGTAAAGAGGGAAGGACAGCACCAGCTTGATGCTTTGGCGGTCAAACATGGAGTGACAGAAAGAGGTCGTGAGGCATCCCCATTCGATTTCTAGGGTTGGGCCCAGTACAGTGGTCGATCTGGAAGGAGTAATAACAACCAGCACAAAGGTTGAAGGGAAATAAGTCTTATATTTAAGGCTACTAAGGGTCAGCATAGTAGCCCAATTATGGTCCTGACTGGTCTTTCTTCCCTAACAGCTTTCTGTCCCCCAAAATGATACGATGCTGAGGTTAAGACGCCTGCATTTGTCCCCCAAAATCATGTGTTATGGGGTTAGGATGTCTACATTTGTCCACTCCTTAGTGGGGTCTCCTCCAGCTGCCTTTAAATTTGATTACCTAGCTAACGGGCTGAAGAGACGAATTTTCTAAATATGTGAAAGCTTCCCCCTTTAAGAAGGCATTCACTCCCTTTTGGGAGTGAAGGCCTTGGCTAAGTAAGTTATTTGTCTTGACTAGTTAGTTAGCTTCCCTAAATGATTCATACTTTTGCAATGCAGCTAGCTAAAATGACCTAACTAACTGCTAGGAGGGGATACTAGTTTCACTAACTTACTTACTACGGCAGAGCCTAACGCTTATGCAAAGGTATCATTCGGATTCCACAATAAGCTGTAGGTCCTGTTGCTAAGTAACCAATTGGTTCTTAGCCACGTTAAATAAGTCTAATCCTTTGGGCCAGCCCTAGGAGAGCTGTTAATCAGCTCAGTGGTCTGGTAAAACTAAGGTATACTTAACTTATTTACAGACTTCCACTGGCTGTCTCTGATGACAGGGGAACTCCATTCCTAGGCAAAGGGTACATGAAAAATGTATCTTGTGGACATGACCTACTACCCTACTTCCCTGGCACTAAATTAAATGACACTGACCTAACTAAATACACTTATTTACAGATTACACATTCCTGTACGGAATATCACACGCAATATTTTTGGACATGAACAACCTGAAGGGTTCAATAGGTTAAGCAGTCAGGGGTGTACTAGCTTGAGTATTGGACAGTTTTATCATGAGTTTATTACAGGTTAGTACTACAAGATTGCCTAGGGTGTTAGATGCTAGTCTACTTGGGCAGAGATCACTCCGGCTACCTCCTCTGGGTAGGTGCCAGGATCACTTTGAGATGGAAATAGCACTGTGCCAATGGGACACGAGTGCCAAGGAGAGTTTGTAGCTCTTATGGGTTAATTGGATCTCTTCCGCCCATTCTTCTTCTTTGAGTTCCTCCAAGGTCTGGCTATGCCATTCCTAGGAGGTGACAAGGGCACCAACTCTAAAGAAAGGCCAGAAGTGCGGCCAGGAGCAGAATCAGAGGTAGCCCTAGGAGCTACGAGGAGGCTTCCTACTTTGGCTGCTGCAACAACTGTCGTAAGGGTAGGACCAGCTTCTGCATCCCAGCTGGACAGTTCCTGGTTGACCAGAGAAGGTGTAGCGTTAAGGTCTGTCAGAGCTTCATCCTCGGCAGATAAAGGTGATTGAGAAGAAACGTCGGGGGCTGGAGGCTCACAATTAGCAATGATCAACTCCTTGAGGTTTGGAGGATCTCCTGTAGGAGGATCCATGACATGATTGGTTCCAGCACTGGCACTCACTCGGGACCAGGCACAGAGGTTAAGGTTGGTGGAGGTGCTATGTCCGAGATGGACAGAGCTTGGCACTGCTCATGACTGTCAAGTGGCATTGGCAAAGAATTGGAGTCAGGCGTGGATGACGAAGGACCCAGGGGTGCAAAACCCCTCGGTTTACCTGAAGTAGCGTGAGACAGAGATTCCTGTCTTAGGTGGAGGGCAGAGCCTCTTGGATGTGTTCTGGTTGTGGTGTCTGCTGCATTTTGCTTGCTAGGGCACCCTGACCAATTCGTGGAGTGCCCTCTTACGTTACAGGTCATGCAGCGGTGCCTGGCGATTTCCCTTAGCGGTGAGGGAGGAAACTTTTGGTGACCATCCTTTTGTGAGGAGAGAGGATGGGGCCTGGAGTTGCACAGAGAATTCCCCTTCCGTTGAACACATTGGTGAGCGAAAGGTAGGGCTGATGGTGGCACGCCTGTCATGGTGGCGGTGTCCCAGTCAGGTGATTCTGGAGATAAGGCCTCCCTGGTGAAGGTAGCTAGGCAACAGAGTGGCACTGGGGAAGGACATCCCCGGAGGATGTCTCGTCCCAACAGGAACTCCACTCCATGCCTGATTTTGTTCACCACTCAAATGAGGTGAGGCTGCGTGCCCCAAGGGGTTGTCACCTGAAGCTTGACTGTGGGAATGGTCTTGGTCTGCTCCTCTATCCAAGCCATCATCCACCTGGTCTTTTCATCAACAGTGGGACTGGCTGGCACTCGGCCCGGTCAGTCAGGCTAACATCTGAGCCAGTGTCTACTGTAACTGGTAGATTCACTGGTAAGCTAGAGCCATCCAGGGGTACTACTGAGACAGTCTGAGTCCACACCCACTCGGGGTGAGACATATCTGGCGGCATGGCCGCGGAAGTCATGGTAATAATCAGGTTGATGTGCTTGGTAGAGGGGATATGTTTTGGGCAACCAGGATATCTGTCAGTATAGTCTCTTCAGGGTCCCCTTGAATGGGTTGATTTCCCTATTTTGACTGTCGGTGGAGAAGATTGAGTGAACGTAGAGGGAGAGGAGCTCTGGTTGTTGGTAGTAGGCTGCTTATTGTTGCCCAACTTGTAGCGGTAATCAAATTCAGTGTGCCCCAACTTCTTACAGTGGGTGCACGTAGGCTTGCTAGGCAGTCCGTTCTTCAGGTGAGTCGAGCCTGAGAGGTCCCCGGGTGGTACTATGCACCACTGAGATGTGCTGTGGGACTCGTTGTAGGTTTTCCATGAATCGGTCATACGGCAGGCTTCCATAAGTTTGGTGGGCTGCTTATCGCTCTGAGGTACACAGCAACGGCCCAGGCACACATTGGAAAAGATCCTCCAGCATGGTCTGATTGAATAAGTCCGAATGTAGTGTCGACACCAGGGGTACCAGACTGGGTCTTGTGACAGGCCCATTCAGTCCAGGACCAGCCAACTTCTTTGGCAAGATTGGAACTGCTGTCTCCATTTGTCCGGGGATATTTTGTAGGCTTTCATTATGACCCTACGAACTTCTACCGTGTCTCCTCTTTGACTCTTCTCTGATGACCAGAGGGCTGCCTTAGCTTTTCCTTCCATGTGCTTGTCTCGGTGGTGTTGTAGTTTTCAAAGAGTGACTATTTCCTCCAACCATGCTTCTGGCTCTTCTTCAGTCCACTTGGTGACTAGGGAATTAATGTTTGCGATCGGAGCATTTGGTGCAGCAGGTGTGGGGTTGGAGGCTTGTTGGATGCCATAGCTTCAGCATTTGCCTTCTCCAACCAGCTGCTTTCTTTGAGAGCTAGCTGGCTTTGGCTGCCTTGAGAAAAAAAGTATATCTGGGTTTTACCAGACCACTGAGCTGATTTGCTCTCTCGAAGGATTAGACTTTATTTTACGTGGCTAAGAACCAGGTTGGTCCTTAGCAAGGCTTGTTGGGAATCCGAACCACATTATAGCGAGCTTGAATTTTTCACCAGAAATAAATTCCTCTAACTCTCCTCACATGGCTCAAGCTTCCTTGAGAGCTTTTCTTTTTGAGGGCTAATCCATGCTGTCTTCTCCTTCTTCTCTTGCATCTTCTTGCTGCCTCTGTTCTTTCCATGCTGTTCTTTACGCCTCTGTTCTCTTCTGTCCTTCTCTTTTGGCCAAGCCATCCATCTGTTCCTTGACCCACTTGGTAGTTCTGGTCCCATGAACCTGCCTCCTTTCCCAGATCCATGAAGGTTCTGTGATGCTCTGTTGCCATGGTTCTCATAGGTAAGGGCGTCTACTTGGGTGGACTGGATGTACTTTGGAAGTGAGGAAGTGTCCCCCAGATTTGGGTGACACTTCAGTGGTGTGGCACCTTTTCAATAAGATGGCACTATGGCTGAGTGTGCCATGCTAAGGTCACACTGATGGAGCGATCCTGAAGGAGTAATGATCCTTATGGGTGGATGCGCTGATAAATTGGAAGTGATCCTGAGGGAGCAAAGGTCCTTATGGGTGGATACACTGTCGGTGGTGCCCTGTATCTCAGGTACAGGTGCAGAGGCTTATATGTGAGGACTATATCTTGGGGCACTAGGGTGCCAGTGTGTCCCGGGGAACAACACTAAGAGGCAGTGCAACCAAACTGCACTGAAGGAAATGGCACTCTGCCCGAGACAGAGTGTGAGCAATGAGTAAAAGGGAAAGTGGAAGGTAAGCGCTTCAGTAACTTAGCCGTTGGCAGTGCCTCAGATTAGTGGCACTGTGGAAGGGGAAACCCTTTGGCTTGCACTCGTGGGTGGCTAGTTCTAGGAACTGGTGGCTGCTTCCTGACATGAGGAATGAAGTTTTTGGAGTTCACTCAACGATTTAGCAGAAAGGTAAGCAAGTCTTGGGGAAACCTACTCGTGCAGTTAATAACTGTTGTAAATGGTTGTATGCTCGTGCACGGTATAATAAGTCTTGGATAATGTAACCCACTCGTGCACGGCAGTTAATAACTGTTAGTAAATGGTTGTATGCCCACTTGTGCACGGCAGTTAATAACTGTTAGCAAATGGTTGTATGTTCTTTCTGTGAAACGCACGAGAGGTCACTCCACTGGTTGAAGCACTTAATATGGAAATAGACACTGGAGGCAATTCAAAGAACATGGGCGCTTATACAAATTCGCGCACTATATGTGAATGAGTAAAAGGAAGAATTGACAGGGGATCTAAAAATATCAAAGTTTTGGGTATGAATGGAAAAAAATTTGTTGCAATTGGCTTTATGAATTAATGGGTTTATTTTCCAATACTCGTTTATTATTATTACTATGCCCTTGTTATGATGGGAGAATAGTAGAGTTCTCTCTCTCTCTCTCTCTCTCTCTGAGAGCGTATTTGTATGGAAAGTGCTATGGCCTTATTTAATTTACTGTATTTGATTCTTCTAATAATTTAAGTTAAAAAATTGTTTTAGAAAATTACGCTAAATTACTTTTAAAATGTACTTTTGGTATTTACGTAATTTAATACCTAGCTCCCATCATGACAAGTTATATGGTGGAAAGGGTTTTCAAATTACTTTCTTTTCTTGATATTTCCATCGTTAGGTTTATGGTGGAGAAGGCGAAAACTGTCAAAATGTTTCGTTACAATTTACGTTAGGCTTTATGTTAAAAAAAAAATGGAATTTATGGTGAGTGAACGATGAGAAGTGGAACGGAATGTGCAGAGGAGAGAAACAGCTGATGGCTACTGGTGACATCAATCACCTGATACAACAGTCGATTGGTGATTTAAAATTTAAGGAAAAGAACACCAAACTTTTGTGACAGAATTATTGGTGCTGATATGGAGAATCAAATTAATTAACTTAAAACATCAATAATGCCTTTACTTTACTTAAAACATTTAAAGTAAATCTGAACTGGATATGGCGGTCTTGGAGTTGTGGAAGTGAGGGGATGGAACGTGCATGCGCTGAGCTGCTGGGAGATGTCACGAATATTTTAACAAACACGAATTTTCGAACTACACTTCACTGACACAGGAATTGTACACTTCCTCTGTAACTGTTTTCAAACAACACACTTAGCTAACTGTTCACGGCTAACACATGCAATAAATCCCTGGCAAAGCACTTCCTAATTCCTAACTATCAGTCTTCTGGCATCACAACATCACTGCTACTCTGCTCACGACGCGAAAATTCGCGGGCAGTTATTCTGTGTCGCTAACTTGAGAACTTTCTAGCGCTCTCGCCTTTATCCTATGATATAACAAAAAAATTATCTACAAATCATTTCTTTTTAAAACACTTCTTCCCTATCTGTTCCTAACGCATCCTTAATATTACAACAATTATAATAATAACCCTTACCACATTATCCTTAGCTTCGGTTCTGTCACCCTTTATCTTTTGCCTTGCGAATAATGGAATTTAATTATTTTATGAATTACTTTATTCCTCGGTTCGTCTACCTTCTTAGTCTAGTAATAGTGAAGCTAATTCTCGTTACTAATTTGACTACGAACCTGGCGAGTTCGACACTGTCACATTCTGACGCCGGTTAGAAGAGTCAAATTGGATTTTGAATGTAATTTGCCTTAGGGGCCAACACCTAGCGCTCAGAACGTAAGCAATAAATGTAATTACTAAGATACTTACCTTGATATTACATCTGTGCAACAAAGAAAATGGAAAGTCGCCTTTCAAACCAGTCAACTAACGTTACATTTAATTTATTTACAAGCTGAGCAATCAGAAAAGTAATATGAAATGGCCGACTGAGCAGCAAATAAAGTACATGCAATGTGCAATAACAGTAAAAGTTTACGTAGCAAATAAACAAATCTAGGAAGGGCTACAGCCTTGAAAGAATTTGGCACACAAATGAAAACCACTGTTGTTGAGACTGCTGATAAATACTAGATTTTAGCGCAGCATGAACGCAGATGGGGCAGATCATGCCCCTGGACCGGTGGTAGTCAGAAGACTCTTGCATGTAGCAAGGTGGCAGTTAAACATCTAAGGCTATTTGGTTCACAAGGGCAGGGGCAGAAAACTCGAAGAGCCAGATAACAGGATTCTGGAAGAGAATTCCAGGTTAGCATTCAAATCATAATGACTTTCTCTCATGAAATTACTTATTCATAATGGGAGGAAATTATCAATTAGATTTAATTAGCACATGGTAACACTATGGTGGGAATGCTCTAATTATTATCACAGAACAAACTTAATTTAACACAAGGAACAAGTCATGAGGGCAAATGTAATGACTGAGCTATATATATAACAATATATATGTATATATATATATATATATAAATATATAATATATATATAGAAATAATATATATAGAATATATATATATATATATATATATATATATATATATATGACTATTTATCACATCACCGTGATTCATATACAATCAGCTGGAGCAGGACGCTTAAATATCCAATTCGAACTTGTACCTCCGGAAGTAATATATTTTCATATATGTTACCCAAGGGGAATTTTAGGTGATAATAAGTCCCACCGTCCGGGGATCGAACCAGCGACAGGACTAGGGTCAGGACTTGTTTACGTGGGTCCTAACAGTCGGCCGACTGGTTGGCGTGAGCCAGGTCGAATTCTCCGAAGCATGGTCCTCAGCCAGTACTAGGATATGGGGAGAAGGGGCCTTATAGAGTCTCCAGCCGGGTCCTAAAATTTAGTCCTATTAAACTGAGGAGTCGAATTTTTAACATCTGTTATATATATATATATATATATATATATATCAATATATATATATATATATAAATATATATATATATATGTATATATATATATATAGGGGGTATATATATATGACATTTTTTATCACTGGAGTGATTTATATACGATCATGAAGCTAGGTGTTCAAACTTAGTCAGTATCAATTTCCTGCTACCTTATTGAATATCCCCGATAATTATCAAATGAGAATTTATAAGTGATAAATGGACAGGCACTGCCGAGTCTCGATCCGCGGCGGTGCCTCAGGATCACTGATAAATACGATGAAAAAAATCATCGGGTATACATGGTCATTTGATATCGAAGGGATATTTTAACTATGATCATATATATATATATATATATATATATATATATATATATTTATATATATATATATATATATATATATATATATATATATATATATATAAATATATGTATACATGTATATATATATATATAACACATCCTATCTCACCTATATATATATATATATATATAGATATTATATATATCTATCCAGCATATATATATATATATATTTATATATATATATACTGTTTATAGACTATGGTATTAAAATGAAATATAATAAACATATATATAGAATATATATATTATATATATATATATATATATATATATATATCCATCCGTATATATATATATATATATATATATATTATATATGGACCACATAGATATATATATATATACAAATATATCTATATACAGGCATATGAGCCAAATGATAAACCAATATATATAGTTTCCATTATATATATATATATCGAATTTCTATATATATATATATAATGAGTTTATTTTTATATAATATATATTTCCGTATTTATGGATATGAACACATATATATGAAAATATTATAGATACATATATTGACCAGGGAACTTACTGATATGTCCGTTTATTATATATATATGGTTATCATATGCTTGAATATATCATTGGTCCATTTTATATACAAAAACAAAGACATCATATTGAAACCTATATCATAATTACTTGTCTATATCCTTATGACGGAATATATATACACCATATACTATATATATATAACCAACCATATTAGCCAGCCATAGATATAACATATACATTGGGTGACTATGTATATGGTATATAAATAAACATTTTTTATTGATTAACAGAATGGCAATTCTTTCTTCTTTATCCATTTATTGTTAGCAGACGTTTCGTGTCTCTTGATAGCATCTTCCAGGCTGAAAATGCGGTGAACTTAAGCAGTACTTGTGTATAAATACTAAAGGTTACACATTATATACTTAACACCATGTTAAAGGACAATTAAAAGAAAAAAGGACAACCTTAAAAGCAATTATCTAGATATTTCAAAAATATTTTAAAAGTATTTAAAAAGGAACAGAACAGCAGAAGGAGGCCTACCCACACCCGGTAGTGTAAAGCAAACTGACACAGACAAGCAATATCAATGGAGGGGAGAGAGAGGAGGATAGGAGTATAAACAAAGAGGTTACAGGGGTAGTTAAGCAAATGAACAGCTGGGTGGAAGTTGATTGGTGATTAGGACAGGGACATTTTTTTAATCATAATGGATTCAAGTGTGGTTAATTCTTCCAGCGTATCGGGTTCTC
>NC_089752.1:79933873-79943873 GCF_040412425.1 Macrobrachium rosenbergii | reverse complement strand
TTCCCTTCCCTTTCCCCATAACCTTCCCCTTCCCCTTCCCCCTTCCCTTTGTAACTTATGTGGTAACCACTTGAATGATTTAGACAAAATATGGCATGTGGTCATCATTTGACCCGTACCCCCTTCCCCTTCCCCTTCCCCCTTCCCTTTGCAACTTATGTGGTAACCAGTTGACAGATCTAGACAAAATTTGGCACGTGGCCATCATTTGACCCAACTTTGATAGTGGGGTATGTTTCAAACCTGTACCCTCTTCCCCTTCCCCTCCCCCATCCCCCTTGCCCCTTCCCCTTCCGCATCACCTTTGACCCTTCCCCATCCCCCTTGCCTCTTCCCTTTGTAACTTAAGTGGTATGTTTAGGTTTATTGGGGATGTGTGTTTAGGCTTAGTGGGAATGTGTTTAGGTTTAGCAGGGGTTCTGTGGTTGTGTTTAGGTTTAGGGGGGGATGTGCTTAGGTTTAATGGGAGTGTGTTTAGGTTTAGTGGGGGTGTGTTTAGGTTTAGTGGGGCTATGCTTAGGTTTAATGGGAGTGTGTTTAGGTTTAGTGGGGGTGTGTGTTTAGGTTTAGTGAAGGCTATGCTTAGGTTTAATGGGAGTGTGTTTAGGTTTAGTGGGGGTGTGTTTAGGTTTAGTGGGGGCTATGCTTAGGTTTAAGGAGAGTAGGTTTAGTGGGGGTGTGTTTAGGTTTAGTGGGGGCTATGCTTAGGTTTAATGGGAGTGTGTTTAGGTTTAGTGGGGGCTCTACTTAGGTTTAATGGGAGTGTGTTTAGGTTTAGTGGCGGCTATGCTTAGGTTTAATGGGAGTGTGTTTAGGTTTAGTGGAGGTTATGCTTAGATGTATTGGTGGGTAAATGGGACAGCCACCACAGTAATACCTGGATAAATGGGATGGACATCACAGTAATGTTTGGATAAAATGCCCAGTCACCACAGTAATACCTGGATAAAAGGGACAGTCACCACAGTAATAACTGGATAAAAGGGACAGACATAACAGTAATGCCTGGATAAATGGGACATCACCACAGTAATGACTGGGAGACAGTTACCACAGTAATGTCTGGATAGAATGGACAGTCACCACGCAATACCTGAATAAAAGGAACATTCACCATTGCTTACTCCCACAGTAATACCTGGATAAAAGGGACAGCAACCACAAATATCTGGATAAATGGGACAGTCAGCACTGTAATATTTGGATACAAGGGACAGTCAGCACAGTAATTCCTGGATAAAAGGGACAGTCAGTACAAGGAGGTGCAGGAAAATTTGTCTGAGTTCTTCCAGGCTTTTCACGAGGAAATGCTAGTTGATCAGCTAGTATATATATATATATATATATATATATATATATATATATATATATATATATATATATATATATACAATATATATATATATATATATATATATATATATATATATATATATATATATATATATATATATATATATATATATATATATATATATATATATATAAATCCAAACTAATAATGTTTAATTGTATGTAAATTATTTTGTTTTGAATAAGTCACTTTGGAGATTGTATTTTTTGGAATGTAATGACCCTGTTTCTCTCCCTGACTTTTCTGACTTGTTGTATAGTTTTAATTACAATGAGCTTGTTTATTTTCACATGGCAGAGCTGTATTTATTCGGCGCTGTCTCTTCAGGACTGAGCAATCGTTTCTGGACCTTTAACATTGTAGAGATGACTTAATGCTTCTGGATTACGTGCCTGCATATGCTAGTTGCTGCTGCTGTCCTCCTTTGGGAGATTGAATCATTCTTCAGTCTGCGCCCTTGGTTCAGTCATTCTGCCAGGACCTCTCCTACCAACTGGTAAGTGTGATTACCTGTCGGATGGCGTGTCCGTTGATGCGTCTTGCAGCGGTTAAAACGATTTACTCATCAGTCTACGCCCTTGGCCCAGTGATTTTTGCCAAGGGGACCTCTCTTACGTTTGGTAAGGTCTCAAGTATATAGATTATTCTCCTCGACCCGTGATTTGAAGGCTGTGGTGGCCACTTCCACCGTTTAGAGCTCACTTAAGGGAAGCAGTTTATTTTTTTTTTTTTTATAAATGTTTAGTGTGTAAAAAGTTAGGCTATTCTGTCTTTTCGACATTCTATTACTTTCAGGGCCCTCTCTTTAAAGTGTAATTGCATAGTCTATCTTAATTTGGTGTAAGTGTGTTTGTTATTCGATGTTTTCAGTGTGGTAGTTGATTTTTGTGTTTATTTAATGTATTTTGTAAGAGGTTCAGTGGTCATTTCTTTCTAAATTTTGTATTAAATAATGGAGTTTTATTCTCAGTTTTTCTTATCACTCCTTGATTCCATCTCTGTACACTCTGTTGCGGCATTCCACCTATTGTGGACTTGGTCGTTGTGACTTATTTGTATTTTAAGAAGACTTGTGTATGTTTGCAGTGGGCATTGGGCCCATAACATTTAGTGACCTTGCCAAGTTTATATGAACCTGTAGTCACTTGAGTGTATAAGTGGATTCTTGGGGTGTTTGCTGCTTATAGTAATACCTTCTCTCCTATATTTTGTGTTGATCGGTGTTTATAATTTTTTTTTTTTTTTACCATGGTAGGATATTTATGTAGTTATTGGTGTTCAGTGTATTGGTTTGTTTTTGGGTATATTTTGTGAGATACATTTATATATTTACTTGTGTGTAATTAATTTATGGCTGATTGAATATCCAGGCTCTTGAGTGGAGAAATTTTCTGGCAAGGACAGGTTGGCAGACTTGAATAAGCCTGATTTAGAGTGTGTAGCAGAATTTTTGGGGGGTGAAAATCCTGGGTCTGTTAGGAAGGGCTTGTTGCTTCTTAATGTTTATGAAAAGGTTAAGGTGATGAGGCAGAAGGTAAAGCCAGAGACTAGGCAGGTGGAGGAAGCGGTGTCAGTAGAAATTTTAGATAGGCAGATTCAGTTGAAAGAATGGAAATAGATCTCCAAGGTTGAAGCTGAGGAGAGAGAGAGACAGCACGAACTTGCTATGCAAGCATTGAGTAATAGGGGTTTTCTTCTTTAACATAATGTGTCTGCAATGCCTTGTATTAATCTAACTGAAGCTCAAAGTTAGTCCCAAATTTTCAGGAAGTCAACATGGCAGAGTTTTTGTTTCTTTTCAGAGAATAGCCTCAAGGTTGGAGTGGCAAGAGTATTGAACCACTCTTATTCAGGTAAATTGTTAGGTAAGGCCCAGAAAGTTTACGTTACCTTGGACGAAAATCTGTCCTCAGATTATGATTTTGTGAAGGCCATAGTTTTGAAGGCTTACGAGTTGGTACCGGAAGCTTACCGACAGCGCTTCCGTAATTTACAGAAGGAAAGAGGCAGACTTTTGTAGAGGAGTTCGCCGGGGCTAAAGAGCAGTTTGCTGGCACGACTGGTTAAAAGTCCTAAGGAAGGTGACGGACTTTGAAATTAAAAAGAATTAATTTTGGTTGAAGAAGTTTAAAGGACCGTGCCTAATGAGGTGAAGGTACACCTCGAAGGATTAAAATTAAACTTTGCAGGAGGTGGCTATTGCAAGTGATAATTACCTCCTCTCTCATAAAAATGTGATGGGAAGTACCCAGAAATGAGAAATCTGGTTGGGTGAGAGTTAACAGGAGTGGTAACAGAACGGGTATAACAGGCCTAATGACAATTATGGTTCTCGTGCTACTCTAGTTAACGGCTATAATAGGCGAACCACAGATAACCCGGAGAAGTTGAGAACTATGACATTGCTTCTGTCATGAAGGGACGTCAAACGATTATGCATTTAAAAGGTAACAAAGGACCGAAAAGACGACCAGTAATAGCCATTCGTAGGAATAGAGAACGAAGTCAGTAGCTGAGAACTCTAATAATCAATGACTAGGCAATAAGTCACTGGCTCCTTTTCAGAAATTTTTCTAATGGTTTTGTTCGCTCTGGGAATTTGACTGAGCAAAGGTTAAATTTTACTTGCGTGACACCGAGGCTGCTCAGTCTTTAATTCTCAGAAAATCTTCCCATCTTGATTTAGAATGTTCAAATAGGGAATATGTTTTGTTAAGTGGTTTTCCAGATACGGTCAGGTCTTACCCGGTTGAAGTTTTTATTTATCATGCCCGTCTTTTCAGGTTATTTAAAACTGGCCATTGATGATAATTTTCCTATTAAAGATGTGGATTTGGTGTTGAGAATGATGTCGCCTAATAAATAAAACTTTTCCCTATTGTATTAAATTCAGTAATGAAATATCTGTAGTCAATCGATCGAAGGCTAGTAGTGTTGACTCGGCGAGTCGGTAGTTGATGTTGATTTGAGTAGTTTAGATCGTAGTGATAGCTTGAATTTGTAGATAATTGGTGTGTTGCATAATAAACTTAATTGGACTACTAAAGACATTACAGCTCAGAAAGCAGATTTTAAAGACCAGTTGAGTCTGGCGAAATTACTGATTTGACTGTCCATCGATTTAAGATAATTAATAATATTTTGTACAAGAATAAATTAGACCTTTGATGCCATTAACACAGATTGTGGAAATTGTTAAACAGATTATGGTTCCTTTTGTTTATCGAAAGGAGTTAATGACATTGGCTCATGAAAAATGGTTTGGCTGGTCATTTGGTGTTTTAAACCACTCGTAAATTGTGTGAAAAGTTATTTTGGCCTAAGATGAAAGATGATGTTAAAAATTTGTAAATAGTTGTGATGCATGTCAAAGGTCGGAGTAGCCTAATCAGCCAATTCAAAGGCACACATCCTATTCTGTTGTTTCTGAACCTTTCGGTGAGGTAATTATTGACGTGGCTGGTCCTCTGCCGAAAACTCGTAGTGGCAATCAGTATATTTTAACAATTATGGATAGGATGTCTCGATATCCTGAGGCAATACCACTACGAAATGTAAAAACTGTAAAGATTGTTGGAAGTATTAATTGAATTTTCACCAGGTTCGAAATGCCAAAAGTAATTCAGTCGGATGTGGGTCTAATTTTCTGAAATAAATTATTTAGGGAGAAGATGGCTGAATTAAAATTAGCTTATCTGACTTCTTCTCCGTACCATCCTGAAAGTCAAGGTGTTTTGGAACGATTTCATCAAACCATGAAGTCTATGATAAAAAATATCGTTTGGTTAATGGTTCGAATGGGATAAGGAACTACCTTGTTATTATTGCATTTCGGTCAGTGCCGAGTCAATCACAGGATTTTCACCTTTCAGCCTTATTTTGGTCATTGTGTGCATTGGTCCATTGAATTAATGGTTCATTATTGAATCTTGGGAGGCGAAGCCTGATATAAATTTGATAGATTATGTTAGTAATTTGGGTGATAAATTAACGAAGGCTTGAAGTTTGCTGGTGAAAATTTATTGTGTAGCCAAAAAGAAAATGAAATACTTTTTGACAGAAAGACTAAGGAAGACGTAATTTTTGTAGTGGATGATAATGTTTTGGTATTGCTTCCCATCCCAGGAAACCCTTTAAGCTTAATTTTCAGGACCGTGGAAAATTTTAAAGAAATTAATTGATGTTAATTGTTAGTTGAAACTCCTGGAAAGGAGGGAGACCCTACCAGCTGTGTCACGCCGTATGTTAAAAACATAAAGGTCATGGCAAAGTTATTCCCGTGGCATTAGTGGTGATGCTACAAAGTGTAATGGTATTAATTCTTTTTCTTTTCCAGATGTGAGTAATTTTGATGATGATTGTTTTGATGGTGCCGAATGAAGCTAATGATAATAGACATTCTTTGAAAATTTTTCAGAAATGGTTTCACATTTGAATTTAGTAGAACTGGGATCTTTGAAAAGTTGGTTTTTAGTTATAAGGTTTATTTTCGGATGTTCCAGGACCAGACCACTGTCCTTGAACATGATGATGTGAATGTGGGTAACGCAACTCCAGTAAAACGAAAATCCTTACAGGTTAAATCCATTTAAAAATGATGTTGTGGATAAAGAGGTTGATTATATGTTACGACACGGGCTGATCGAACACAGCAACAGTCCGTGGTCTTCACCTATTGTTTGGTAAAAACAGGATGGCCAATTCGGAGCTTTGGCACGATTACCACGAAGTCAGCAAGGTCCGCAAAACGATAGTTACCCTTTGCGGATAGAGGACTGTATTGACAGGATAGAATTCAAAATAACTAAATTTGATTTGTTAAAGGAGGTGATGACAAGGTTCCGCTGTCCAAACGGGCATGCGAGTTTGTCAGCGTTTGTAATGCAGCGAGGACTCTACCAATGTAAAAGTAATGCCTTTTGTTATGAAAAATGCTGCTGCAACCTTTTCCAAGGTTAATGAATACTTTGGTTCAAGGTTTAGCGGAGTGTGTTACGTTTATATTGATGATATTGTGATGTATAATTGATGACTGGGACACCCATCTTAAACGTAATGGGCCTTGTTCAGGTACTTAGGAGCTGGTTTGGTTATAAACCCCCAAAAAGTGAGTTTGCCAAAGCAGGGTTGTGTATTTGGGTCACAGTAGGATTTGGGAAAATGGCTCCCAAAACAGGCAAACGTGAACTCTATTAGGCATATTGAAATACCGAAGTGTCACAGGGATGTCAGAAAATTCCTTGGTTTTAGTGAATTATTATCGTAGATTTGTTAGAATTTTTCTGATATCGCTAATTTATTATTTATTATGTAAGAATGTGACTTTTGTATGGTCTAATGATGCAAAAATACCTTTAAATTAAAGCGAGTCTAATGAATTTCCTATGTTAGCCCTGATTTTTGGCGTTCTTTTTCGCTTGCTACTGATGCGAGTGATGTTGAAGGTTAATTTAGTTTTGTTGCAGGAAAGATGCTCATGGAGTATCTCATCCTGTTGCCTATTTACTCCAAAGTTATCCCCAGCACAACGGAAGTACTCGACTGTAGAAAGAGACTTTGGGATTAATTTAGCTGTTAATCATTTTCAGGTGTGTTATCCACTCTAGAGGACTCGATTAAAATATTGAACGGATCATAATCGTTAATTTTCTTGGGCTAGAGTTTAGGAATAAATCAGCAGCTGATGCGTTGGAGCCTCCTGCTCAGGAATGGAACTTAGCTTTTCACACACATTCAGGCAAAAATAATGTTGTCAGCTGATCTTGTATCCATCAGTGACTGATCGATAGGTTGATTTGAAAAAACCTTTTGTTCTTTGTTATTATTTGTAAAGTTTTTTTGTATATATTTATTTTAATTGAGTTGATTAATCTTATAAATTTATCGAATGTACTTGTTTCCAGGTGTGTTGTAATAATGTTGTGTCAGGTGTTTGTTTTGTTTATGAAATAATTTAGGATTAAGTATTTGATTTTGTTTATGAAATAATTTAGGATTAAGTATTTAAGATTAAGATGTTAAATGTCGTGATTTGCAGGTTTTTCTTCGGTGTCGTCTTTGATTAAAGTGGTTAAGGGTACTTTTATTTCTGTTTACTTTAGTATGTGTTGTTGGTGAAGTTAATTTTAAAAGGTGTTACCATTGTCTTGTGTATGTCAGAGTTAATTTTAAAGGTGTTACCATTGTCTTGTGTATGTCCAGGTTAATTTTAAGGTGTTCATTTGTCTTTTTATATGTCCATTAATGATGTGTGTATTTAAGGCCCAAGCCCGTTTAATTAATGAGGACGCTCTCTGGAAGTGTAGATGCACTAAAACTGAGTGAGAGGGTAGTGAAAAAGACGCTCTTTGAAACTCAATGAGTCGCAAAACAAGTAGTGTTGAGTAAGGACGCTCTCTGGAGTGAAAAGAGCATTATTGGAAAAGTGTTGTGAAAGACCACAACTATTGAGTGTGTAGTAAATCATCAATCATATGCTATTATGTCCCTGTTCTTTGTTTGTACCAATGGTCACATTAATTCTTTCTTTACAGAGCTTAGATAGGTCACGGGCTCACGGGTCTGTAGCACAACACAGCCGTTTTTCAGGCGCTACAGGCTGGTGTATGAGTGGTGACCTAGACTAAGTTAAGGTTAATCTATTAAGGTTTTGGTCCTTATTTTGTTTGACTGATATTTGTGTTTTCAGAATAATTTAGCCAGTCACGGGCTCCGCGGGTCTATATGCGGCTTGGCCGTTTTCAGCGCTACAGGCTGGTGTATGAATGGTGACCTTGGTTGGGGGTAACACTAGCCCCATTGTGGTCGATTTATATTTTTGTTGTCAGTTATCTAGGTTTAGTCACAATAATGAGTTAGTCTTGTTAACAGTGCTCTGCTAACCTGTACCCACAACCTCACTTGTGAGTTCATGGGGATATTACCATGTTTCTTCATTGATGATACTGATGTTATTTTGCTTGGCGTGGTCACTGTGAATTGTTACTTGTATTAACTTTAAGTCTTAGTATTAAAGGTTAAGATTTGATATCTATTGACTGTGTTGAAAAGTGGTACAATTTTTTTTGCCACTATCTCTAATCTATTTTTCAGCAATGTGATATGGTATTTTTAATCACTTTTGAGTTTTGTCATTAGACTTTAATTTTTCTTTTTTGTCCCTGTTTATTTCATATAGATTTATATATTTCTTTGAATTCTGAGTTAAGTTCAATACGTTGTAGAAAAATTTTCTCGTGGAAAATTTTTTTTTGTTGGGTGAGGAGGTGTCAGTATGTGTTTAATTTAACGTAAATTATTTTGTTTTGAATAAGTCACTTTGGCAGTTATTATTTTTTTTGGAACGTAATGACCTGTTTCCTCTCCCCCGACTTTTCTGACTTGTTGTATAGTTTGCATTAATGAGCTTGTTTTATTTTCACGTGTGGAGCTGTATTCAGCGCTGTCTCATCAGAGGACTGAGCAGTCGTTTCTGGACCTTTAACATTGTGAGAGAGCTTGACTTGGTAACTCTGGATTACGATACCTGCCTCTCTTCCGGTTGCTGCTGCTGTCCTCGCTTTGGGAGATTGAATCATTCTTCAGTCTGCGCCCGCTTGGTTCCGGTCATTCTGCCAAGGGACCTCTCTGCCAACTGGTAAGGTGTGATTACCTGTCAGACGGCGTGTCGTTGATGGAGTCTTCTACTTGACGTTAAAGTGATTTACTCATCAGTCTTCACCCTTGGCCCAGTGATTTTTGCCAAGGGGGCCTCTCTTACGTTTGGTAAGGTCTCAAGTATATAGATTATTCTCCTCAACCCGTGATTTGAAGGCTGTGGTGGCCACTTCCACCGTTTAGAGCTCACTTAAGGGAAGCAGTTTATTTTTTTTTGATAAGTGTTTAGTGTGTAAAAAGTTAGGCTATTCTGTCTTTTCGACATTCTATTACTTTCAGGGCCCTCTCTTTAAAGTGTAATTGCATAGTCAATCTTAATTTGGTGTAAGTGTGTTTGTTATTCGATGTTTTCAGTGTCTGGTTGATTTTTATGTTTATTTAATGTATTGTATTTTGTAAAGAGGCTCAGTGGTCATTACTTTCTAAAAATTTTGTATTAAATATTAAGGTTTATTCTCAGTTTTTCGTTATCACTCCCTTGATTCCATCTCTGTACACTCTGTTTGCAGCCATTCCACCTATTGTGGACTTGGTCGTTTGTGACTTTATTTGTATTTTAGAGACTTGTGTATGTTTGATGGGCGTGGGCCCTTAATAATATATATATATATATATATATATATATATATATATATATATACTATAATATATATATATATATATATATATATTATGTATGTATATTCATATATATATATATATATATATATGTATATATATTCATATATATATATATATATATATATATATATATATATATATATATATATATATATATATATATATATATATATATATATATATATATATATATATATATATATATATATATTAGCACACACTTCACTTTATATTTGTTTATAAAAGTTTTTCTTACCAAATTTATCTCATTCAAAACTACCTTTAGAATGCTGAGCCTAAAAGTTAAACAAGTAAAAATGCGTCGAAATTTCTTCGGCACAATCAAGTTTTCTTGTACAGCGTATAATG
>NC_089752.1:79853873-79928873 GCF_040412425.1 Macrobrachium rosenbergii | reverse complement strand
ACATTAAGCTTATTACCCACTTTTTTTTCTAAATGACGATGAAAATTCATTAACTGGAGATTAATTGATTTCTAATCTACAAAAAATGAACTGATCGGGCTGAAGTTACCCCAAATCCATGTATTACCCGATCTTTAGCCTCATATATGAGCTTAAGTACCAATTTTTGGCATTTTGGCAGACGTTTTTGATATAGTGACAGCCATCTTGAATATTTCTATGCAGAGAAATAATTTATCTACATATATAAAGGCTTGTTTTTAATATTTTAATATAAACTAGGAGTGATCTTAGGGATTTGAATGTGATTAATCAATTAAATACCAATATCCAAATTTTGAAAACCTGTTGACCATCTTGGAAAATGGAAAAATTTTGTGTGGCCGGAGGTTGATAATGAGACCAAGGGACAAGAAGAATAGTTGAGCCAAGTTTTATGCTTGTATCACCATTTGCACTTTTCCCCTTATTTTTTTGTAGTTACCCGCTCCACTACACGTGCGGTTTAAAACCTCATTTCTAACCTAAGGTGAGTGACACTTTAATAAAGCATTTTCTCCTGCTTTGCAGTCATAGTTCAAAGGTATTCCATTTATGCTTAGAAAAAATAAGAGAGAACGTAGCTTGTAGAAATAATATTACAATAAAAAACAACTGTTAAATGCCTCTGTTGACAATATTAGAGTGTAAATCAAATATCACGTAGGTCATGTAACACTTTTATGACGGTCAAACTGTAAAAGAGAGTAAACAGCATAAAAATCTTTAAACCATATGTACATTCATGTTACTGAAAACAGCCACTCTATCAATTGTTCCTCTTCCCTGCTGCTATCCGTACCCTAAGGGTTGATTGCCTTGTTACATCTTCGACTATTGTATGTCAAAAGTATCTCCTCTGGTAACTCCTTGTTCTCCAAATCCTCCCTCGCTTTATCACGCCATGCAATCCTTTGCTTTCCTATCGACCTTCTACTACTTACAGGTTCATCCTAACCCTCTTCATTCCTTTCTCATTCATCCTTACTCCATGCCCAAACCATCTCACTCTCGACTCTCTTATCGTATCAGAAATCCTTACCCATCCAGCAATTCTAACTTCTTCATTTTCCAGCCTCTTACGCAGCGAGAGCCCAAAATTCCACTTCAGCATTCTCATCTCTTTTCACTCCTGATTCTGTTCCTCCTTCCTCCTGAATGCTCATGTTTCTAAGGCAGACACCATCACAGGTCTGATTACGAGAAAAGTCGCCACAAGTAACAGCAGTGGCCGCAAACCTTAAAGACTCCTAACCAGTAGGATTCTTCATCCATGACGCCATATTGAAACGATGGATGCTGCTAGACACCGGGACGATGCAATAGGTGTTTCCACCGTCGAGAGAGGACCACGACCACACATCCAGCGCCGCAACTGCACTGGTGGCTGCAAATGGAAGCCCCATCGGCTGCTATGGAACTGTGACCCGCAAAATATCCATCCTAGGCCGTAAATATGATTGGCCCTTCATCATCGCGGACGTCAAGTTTCTCTCCTGGGTGCTGATTTCCTCGCACACCATGGACCTCTGGTAGACGTTGGCTGAAAATGCCTGCTGGATACCAGAACCTGCTGTTCCTGACTGCTCTCCACCAGGCCGGGGATGCCCGCCCTCTGCTCCATCTCTTCAAACAAGTACAGCATTCCATGAGTTCCCAGATGTCTTCAAGCCAGAGCTGTGTCAGTTGCCTGGAGCCCAGGCCAAACACAGCATCCATCATCATATCACCTCGACAGGCCCGCCAACGCACGCCAAATTCTGGCACTTGCCACCCAAAATACTCCAAGATGCTAAACAGGCCTTCGCCGAGATGGAACGGGTGGCATCTGCAGGAAGGCATTGAACCTGTGGGCGTCCCCCCTCCACATGGTAAAGAAACCAGATGGCTCCTAGAGGCCCTGTGGGGACTATCATCAGCTGAACCTAGTAATGACGCTGGACTACTGACATAACAGGGCCCTGCACTGGGCCAAAGTATTTACAAAACTGGATTTACTAAAGTCTTATTTTCAGATACCAGTGCACCCCGACGACGTTCCGAAGACAGCCATCATCATGCCATTCTGAACATATACCTTTTCCTACTCCACCTTCGGCCTCAGGAACGCCGGAGCCACATTCCAACGCCTTATGGACACCATCTTGGGGGACCTACTTTTCTGCGTTTACTATGTAGATGACATCCTGATCTTTTCCAGGTCCCCAGAGAAACACGTGCACCATGTCCAGGCCGTGCTGAAATGCCTGCAGGAGAATGGTTTGGTCGTCAAGTTCAACAAGTGTACCTTCGGAGCAGAAAAGGTAGACTTCCTGGGCCATGAGATCTCCCCGGCAGGTGTCCGCCCCATGGCCTCCGAGGTGGAAGCAGTGAAGAAGTTCCCAATGCCAAAAACCATCAAGTCCCTACAGGAGTTCCATGGCATGATCAACTACTACAGCCGCTGCATACCAGACGTCACCCGCATCATGTATCCCCTAACCGCAGTCCTGAAGGGGAAGCTGAAAGCACTGGCGTGGGCAGCTCCACAATAACAGGCGTTCAAGCAGACGTCGGCAGCCCTCACCAAAGCCACCACATTAACACATCACGACCCCACCGCCTCCCTGAGACTTACCACCGACGCCAGCAACATCGCAGGTGTTAGACGGCTCCCCACGCCCGCTGGCCTTCTTCAGTCACAAGTTAGCACTGCCAGAGACCCATTACAGCTCATTCGGACAGGGAACTGCTGGCAATCTACCAAGCCGTGTGGCACTTCAGGTACCTCTTGGACAGCACCCCTTTTACCATCCTCACAGACCACAAGCCTTTAGTACATGTGTTCACGAAGGCGGGAGGTGCATGGTCTGCGAGGCAGTAGTGGCACTTGGCCGCTATCAGTAGCCGATGCCCTATCAAGGGTCGAGATGAATTCTGTCCACCTCGGCATAGACTACGAGGACCTGGCAAAGGAACAGGCCGCAGACCCAGAAACAGCAGCCTACCGCATGGTACTCACCACACTGAAATGGGAAGGATCCAGTTCAACACTTCTCTACAACACCAGCACAGGCCACCCACACCCTCTGATCCCCACGTCCAGGAGAAAGCAGATGTTCGATGTCATCCACGGCCTGTCCCATCCATCAGGCCGAACAACGTCGTGCCTGATGATAGAGAAGTTCGTGTCGCACGGTATCAGAAAGGACGTTCGGCAGTGAGTGAAGAACTGCATACTGTGCCAAACAAGTAAAGTCACCCGGCACACAGCATCAGGCATCGGAGACTTCCCTCAACCACGTCGGTGCTTCGGTCACATCCACATAGACGTCGTAGGTCCTCTGCCGCAATCAGGGGCACCAGATACCTCCTGATGGTCATAGACCGTTCCACATGGTGGCCGGAAGCAACCCCGATGATGGAAGCATCAATGAGTGCCTGTGCAGAGGCCCTCCTGTCGAGTTGGATCAGCCGTTTTGGTGTGCCTGACAGCATAACTATGGACAGGGGGCCGGCATTCTTATCGGAGCTCTGGGTCGCCATGGCACACCTGATGATGGGGACAACTCTCCACAGTACAATGGCATGTAACCCTGCAGCCAACAGCATGGTGGAAAGGGGCCACCATTCGTTGAAGGCAGCTCTGATGGCATGCTGTATCGACGACAATTGGAAGGCCCAGCTCCCTTGGGTTCTGCTGGGTCTCCGCACTGCACTGAGGGCAGACGGCGATGTATCTCCCGCAGAGAAAGTCTATGGCAAAACACTAGCCATTCAGGGAGAGTTTTTCCCCATGGCGCCAGATGAAGCAGATACCTCCCTTCCAAGGGTGAGAGAAGTGGCACAGAAGTTTGCGCCCTGCTAAAAGACTTCACGGGCAGGACCCACATCTACAGCCCTGGGGGCCTGGATACCTGCACCCACATCTTCATCAGGATTGATGCCCACTGCCCACCCTTGACCAGACCGTACAGGGGCCCATACCATATCGTCAGCAGATCATCCAAGGCCTATCTCATCAACATCCACGGGCATGAAGACTGGGTTTCTGTTGACCGGCTGAAACTAGCTTTCCTGTTAGACAGCGAAACTCGGGAGGAAACCGGCAGGCATCCCAGAATTCCTCCACAAAACGTGGCCGCAGATGATCCCGTCGCCATCCCGAAACGAGGTCGAGGACGTCCCAAGGGCCGCACTAAAGAAATCATCTGCTCAGCTAAGCCGCAGGGGGATTCAGCAGTCGTAGCCGCCCCACGTCTGCAGGTATCAAGAACTCGGGGCCGGCTCCTACTCCCAAAGCGATTCCGTGATTGATTTTTTTTTTTTTTTTGATGTCTTCCAATCATTACTTTAGTAATTATTGTCTTGCGTTGTTGGGGTACTTGTAAAGATGTCAGACGTCTCTTCGTTTTCGCATCAATCACGTCATGCATTGCATTTCTTAATATGTCAAGACTCTCACGTAAATATTCATGTATAGAATATTCTGGCCTTTCCGCCAATATGCATTTCATCATTGTACATTTATTATGTCTCTCACAATTGCCATTTGTTTATCTGTCAACAAACACAGATTGCTCAGAGTGCGGGTCACGGCGATCGGAGGTCGGGCACCACGTTTCTGTCCGCGCTCTGCCATGTATACCTGTGCTCAGGTAATAAATAATTTAATACCCAGTTGACCTTTCTTGTTCTCACAATACCTAACATCACTGTGAGTGAAGTTAATGTAAAAGGATGAAACTAAATGAAAAATTTCATTCAGCATCGTATGCGCATGCGCAATACGATGCACTAGCCAGTCTGGTGTTTATGGTTGCTCACCGCCATTAATGTCGGCTTCTCCGCAATGGAATTATCGAATTTGGGATTACAGAAGCTGTTAACCTCGTTAAGAGATGATCAGAAATTAATATTAGATCGCATAGCAAAAGTTGAAAGTGACGTAGTACATGTACAATCCGCACAAACATCAGGAGATGTGATAAATAGTGCCGTGTCGGCGGGAACGTTGCATGACAACACAGCAGTGGCTGGGCCGCCTCATACGCCCGATCCTCCAACGCTGTGGGAGCAGTCGGGTACAGTCCCCAGGTGAATCATGTCGCCAGTGAGGACACACACATCCATCCAAGATGAATATCAAGCCATAAAGGATAAGATGTCGGCAGTCAAAATTCCTCAAGAATTAAGAGTATCCACGTCGAAAACTGGAATAAAGAAAGAATCTACAATCACGACAAATATTATTGCAAACTCGGCAAAATACGTGGAAACAGCGATCAAGTTAATGTGGAATATCGAAGATAATATTTCGCAAACTCAGTTGGTTGAAATATTCACCGTCTTGAAGGCCCACATAGATTATCTTCGACAGGAACAGTCTGCCCTTATCGTGGCGGGACAATTCGGTACTCAAACCTCGCAATTATTTAGAAACCTTAATAGAGGAACATGTCATTTTTATAATAAAATAAAATTTTACACATACTTACCTGATAGTCATAATAGCTGTCGTCTCTGACGTCTCCAGCAGAAATTCAAAAATTCGCGGCAGAGTCGATTGTTAGGTCACGTGATACCCCCTTCCCCTGGCCCCCTACAGAGAGTGAGTGCAACTACCCACCAATACAGTCAGATGTTTTATGCTACCCTTGCCCATGATTGGGGAGGAGGGTGGAGTTTCGTATGACTATCAGGTAAGTATGTGTAAAATTTTATTTTATTATAAAATGACATTTTTACACATATGACTTACCTGATAGTCATAATAGCTGATTGGCACATTATAGGCGGTGGGTTCATGGCAGGCAACACACTAAACAATGTAAATATATGTCAAGATTCAAAAGAATCCCGGTAGTTCCTTACCTTCTGAGGTAGCTGAAGTCATTGGTACTGCCTTTTTCATTGCTATCCTCAGTCGCACCAACAAGGTATATAGACCTGATTTGCCAAGTGCATGAGAGCTTACATGTAGTCGAGGCGAACCGTGGACTATCATGCATAATAGATACTAAAAGTGCCCCTGCTCTGGGCTTTAGCATCATCAACAACCTTCACCATAAGGGTATCACCACTAAATATATAAACCCAATTCACCCTAAATATAACTGTAGGGCACATCCAGACACACGTAGTGCCCCCAGACTTCCCAAACCAACAAACCCATCTCAAGGCGAAAAATTAATAGGTTTCATTAGGAAGGAAAGACTTCCTATACCCCTTCCCCCAAAACCGTGCCAGTCACCATAAACGGGCCCAACGTTGAGCAATTTTCAAAAACTGTTTCAATTTCTCTTAAGTAATGCATGGCGAACACCTCCAAAAGGTAGCCTGCAAAATATTGTCTAATGACAAATTTTTCCCGTATGCCAAAGACATAGCCACCGCTCTAACCTCATGGGCTTTCACTTTAAGCACTTTACAACGATCGGGATCCAATTCAGAGTGTGAGTCCATAATAATTTTTCTGAGAAAGAAAGCTAAGCATTCTTAGACATGGGCCACTTCGGATCCTTTACCGAACACTACAAATTTGCGTTGGACCTCTAATGTCTTTCGTCCTCTCGACCTTTAATGGTCGAGGATGAGAACTTCTTAATCCTATTCAGGAATAACAAAAATTCTGCTATCTCCAAAACAGAGGTTTTTGTAGAAGAGATTCCATTCTGCTTGCACCAATCTCTAAAAATAGACCACTTGGACTGATACAATTTTTCTGAAGAGACTCTCCTTGGTCTTGCAATTGCCTCAGCAACCTTTCGCGAAAATCCTTTCTGTCTAAGGATTCGCTCGACAGTCTGAATCCTGTCAGATGTAGAACGGACAGATTCTTGTGGATCACCTTTGAATTTGGCTGCTTGAGTAAATCTATCCTCTCTGGCAATATTCTTGGGAAATCCATCTGTAAATCTAAAAGGTCCGAAACCAATCCCTCACCAGCCAGAAAGGTGCTATTAGTGTCATTCTGCAATTTGCTTGTTCCTTGAACTTTGCCAACACTTGCCCTAAAATCTTGAATGGGGGAAATGCGTAAACCTCCAGATGAGACCAGCTCATTAACATTGTGTCTATTCCCCAGGCTCTTTCGTCCGGCACTGGAGAGCAGAATACGGGAAGACGGTGATTTTCGGCCGTTGCAAACAGATCTATCCATGGTTCTCCCCAAATCGTCCAAAGCCTCTGACAAATTTGGGCGTTCAGCATCCACTCCGTAGGAAGTACTTGGTTCCTCCTGCTCAATCCATCCGCCCTGACATTCAGCTTCCCTTGAATGAAGCAAGTCAATATGTCTACCTTCCTTTCTTCCGTCAATAACCACAGATCCTTTGCTTTCTCATAAAGGGAGAAAGAATGCGTTCCTCCTTGCTTTCTTATGTAAGACAGTGCAGTCGTATTGTCCCAATGAACAATCACTGTCTTGTCCCTTACTATTGACTCGAACGCTCAAGCCCTGAAAATATTGCTTCCAATTCTTTCAGATTTATATGCCAACTCTTCTGAATGCTTGTCCACTGACCTGAAGCCTTTTTCTGTCCCAATGTTGCTCCCCAACCTAAGTCTGACGCGTCAGAGAACAACATCAGGTCTGGGCTCTTCTCGTGTAGAGACAAACCTTCTTTCAGTCTCTCTACTGAATTCCACCAACTCAGATCCTCCTTGATCTCTTTTGAAATTGGAAACACAAACGAGTCTGGGAAGAGTTTCCGATCCCAACTTCCTTTTAGGTAAAACTGAAGAGGCCTCATGTGAAGCCTTCCCAACCTCACAAACTTCTCCAACAAAGCCAACATTCCGAGGAGGCTCATCCACTCGTTTGACGAACATTTCTCTTTCAACAAAAACTCCTGAATTCTCATCAATGCCGTCTCTATTCTCTTCTCTGACGGAGAAGCCCGAAAAGTCGCTGAGTTCATTGTTACCCCCAAATAAGTAATGGACTGCGATGGTGTTAGCTGCGACTTCTGAAAGTTTACAATAATCCCCAGCTCTTTCGCCAGAGACAGAGTTCTCTCTAAATCCTCCACACACTTCTCTCGTCTCTGCTTTTAACAGCCAGTCGTCCAGATAAAAATCTATCCTTATCCTCCAAATGGAGCCATTTTGCGACTGGAGTTAGGATTCTCAAAGACTTGAGGAGCCGTTGAAAGGCCGAAACAAAGGGCTCTGAACTGAAAACTTTGTTCCCAAACACAAACCTTAGGAACTTCCTTGAATCCCCATGGATTGGAACATGGAAGTAAGCATCTTTCATATCTATCGAGACCATCCAATCTCCCTCTCGAAGGGATCCCAACACCGATTGAATTGTCTCCATAGCAAACCTTTCTTTCTTTACAAACCGATTTAATGCACTTACATCCAGGACAGGCCTCCAATCTCCCGAGGCCTTTGGGACTACAAACAGGCGATTGTAAAAACCCGGAGAATCCATCACCAAAACTTCTTCTATTGCTCGCTTTTCAAGCAACGCCTTTACCTCCTTTTCCAACGCACAAAATCTGTCCGACCCTGGAGAGTATGCAGCTAATGCTATAGGTCGCGTTGTCAAAGGAGGATCCCTTAAGAATGGGATCTTGTAGCCCTCTGAAAGAACTGAAAAATCCATGGATCTATCCCCTTGCTCTCCCAAATCTTTTACAAAACTGTGGAGCCTCGCTCCCACAGTGTGTGGAGGTTTAAAACTTCATTTCTTGTCAGTCTCAGACTTCTTGATTGCTTTCGGTACAAAAACGTCCTCTCCTCTTGCTCTGGGATACGGTCTGGTAGCTGTTCTGCCCCCGAAAGGACCGATCTTTAGATGAAGACGAAGACACTTGTTGTCTAGGAGTAACAGACCCCGCTTGTCTAGGCCTACTGGTCGACTGAGCTAGAAGATCCTGCGTAGTCTTCTGTTGAAGAGAAGCCGCCACTTCGGAAATTAAATTCTGAGGGAATAGAAAACTTTTGTCCAGAGGCGCAAATAACAATGCAGATCTCTGTGCCTTAGACACTCCTTTAGCCAAAAAAGAGCAACACAACTCCCTCTTTTTTAACAACATAAACAGAAGGGAAGTGGAGAGTTCTGCTGCCCCATCCCTTACAGCTTTGTCAATACATGACATTACTCCAGAAAGGTCTTCAATTTGGTCTTGATCTAAATCCAGTTCATTCAGTTTTCTACCCAACGCACCAAATGCCCAATCCAGGAAACTAATAACCTCAAAGCTCTTGAATACACCATTAAAGAGCCTGTCCAGTTCCAAAGAGGCGAAAAATACCTTGGCAGCATTAAGAGCAGACCTCCTCGCCGAGTCAACAATTCCAGAAAAATCTCCTTGTGAGGAAGCTGACACTCCCAAGGAAAAACACTCACCAGTATTGTACCAGTTCCTCCTTCCTGAAAGAAGCTTAGAAGGAGGGATACAAACTGCATCTTTCCAATTTGCCTCTTCTCCTCCAATCACTCTTCAATCCCTTCAAAGTCTTTCTTGAGGAGATTGATAAAACCAACTTGGTTATTAGAGACGGACGACTACTCGTGTCCTTAGCATACTGGGATTCCAAGAAACTGGTACTGCTGGAGAGAAGAAATCTGCAAAATTCTGCACAAAAATCTCAAAAGTTGCTTATAAGCAGAAGAAGGACTCTCCTTTTCTACTGCCTCCTCCTCCTCTTTCTTCCCTTATTGGCAAATCTTCCTTAGAAGAAACTGGAGAAACCGCCACAGACCTCACTGCAGGCTCAACTTCTAAAACTTCCACTTGATCCTGATTCTCTCCTACATTATCTCTTGAATGATTAAAATATTTAAGAATACTCTCCATCTTCTTTTCTAAAGAAGATAATACCTTCTGTTGTCTCTCAACTTTCTCAGTTAACAAGTCCTGATTCGAAGAAGACCCCGCAGGTGGCTGCAAGGCATGAACATGTACAGCAGCCACATTAATTGCGCTATTAGATTCCGAAGCCGAAAGCGCATGACGGGCTGGCGCCACAGGCAGGAGTGCAGGACGGTTGGGCTCCATTGAACGCGGCTCATGGCGGTCTGGCGCCACTGGCGACGCCCGATGCGGCGCATGGCGATCTAGCGCCTCCCGATGCGGTGCATGGCGATCTGGCGCCACCAGAAGAGGCGCCTGGCATTTTGCTGCTCCAGAAAGCTGCGCAAAACGCTTATCAGGCGAAGAAAACAGCTCCTGGCGGTCTGGAGCCAGAAAACGATGCCTGGTTGTCAGGAGCCACTGGATGCGGCATATGGCGGTCTGGCGCCATCGAAAAAGACGAACACTGATCTGGAACCCCCGAATGCTTCGCCTGACGGTCTTGAAAGTTACGACGGTCTGGATCTAAAGAACGAGGCGCTTGAAAACTAGAAACCTGTTTCTCCTCCGCTAGAAAGTTTCTTTCAATATTCCTACCTTTTTCCACTGATCTTTTCACTTTACTTTTATTAACTTCTGGGGAAGAGAAACTCTCCGGAGAGTCCCAATAACAACACCCGGGCTCTGGATCGACCTCTTGCAACACTCTCTTCTTCGGAACCTCCCCAGGAGACACACCTCTAGACCTTTTCAGCAGTCTACTTCGATCTTTAAGGCGCCAATCTCTCTTACGAGACCTCTCTTCGCTAGACTCACTCGAAGAGAGACACTTCCTCTGAACACCTTTCCAATGGCATTCCATGACATCCTGGGAGCGTTCTACAGGACTGTCTGAGGGGGCGACTGCTCAGGAGCAAGACCCCCACGCCTCCCTTGGACTTTCAACTTGTCTCCTCCCAGATACAGGGGAGTATGACAGAGGTCTCAGTCTAGGAGAGCGACGGGGCCGAACAGCCACCTCCTCCACTGCACAAACACTTTTCACTTTATCACTGGCAATTACTTCCACAGCAGCACCCAACTTTTCAATTGCCGACAACACAGTAGAGAAACGATTCTCTAACTCTACCTTAAGACTGGCAACAGTTTCGGGTTCCGGGATAATAGGGTCTGGGTTAGGAATGGGTTCATTAGTCAGACATATGTTAGAAACAGACAAAGATAATTCTGCATTACTACTTCTAGAAATGACAGACGAAGCCCTAATAGCGGCTTTGCGCTTCTTATCCTTGTCTAATTTCTTGAGATAGCTAGCTAAATCCTTCCACTGCTTCTCAGTCATACTATTACATTCTACACATGTTAGTGATGAAGTACAGACTTGCCCTCTACAATTAACACATACAGAATGCGGGTCCAGTCTAGCTGTTACTAGTCTAGTTTTTACAGCCTTTGCTGCAATACCTAGCCTGACTCGAACCCGTGTCCGACATCCTAGACTGAATATCCAAAAAAAAAAAGCTAAATTATCAAAAAACTAATTATAATTAACAACTATCAAAAACAACTGCTCAACTGAGTACATCACCAAGATTCCAAAGCAAACCGATGACTTCCTCAGAAAACGAATTCCTACCAGAGCAAAAATTCAACCGTGTTACCGGTTAAATCGGCAGAAAACATCTGACTGTATTGGTGGGTAGTTCCACTCACTCCCCTGTAGGGGTCAGGGAAGGGGTATCACGTGACCTAACTATCGACGCTGCCGCGAATTTTTGAATTTCTGCCGGAGACGTCAGAGACGACAGCTATTATGACTATCAGGTAAGTCATATGGGTAAAAGTGTAATTTAGATGACAAGCAGCTTGACACACTCCTGAAAGCCGTTCAAATAACCAGTCACAGCAACGATCACACGCGCCCTCAGTCGGCGTTCAGGGGTGGCTGGAGAGGCCGTGGCTGGAGAGGCCGCGGACAGCACAGCCGTCAGCCAGGGCAGACAGCTGGCGCGCCACCGACGCGGCAGCCACGAAGCGCGCGGATGAGTAAGCCCCATTGTTCAAGGTTATGGCAAATCTTTCGAAACACAGTGTTCTATGGGATAAATTAGATGTGCCGCATAACGTGAAAGATTGGATTGCAAACGGGCTTTATATTCCTTTACCCAAACACCACCTCAGTGTGAACTTGCAAATCATTCGTTAAACAAAGTTGAAAGTGCATTCGTTGATGAAAAAAATTAAAGAACTCTTAAGTAACTCTTACATCAGTAAAGTGAGTGTGAAACCAAAATGTATTACACCATTAGGGTGCGTTAAGAAAAGGGTTCAGAAAAATACCGATTAATTAATGATATGAGAACAGTAAACCAATATATAGACGTACCAAAAGTCAGATATGAGGATCTATCTATTTTACCAAATATTGTGCGAGAAAATGATTGGTTCGGAAGTGTAGATTTGAAGGACGGATTTCACAACGTTCAAATAAAATCAGAATATAGAATATATTTTGGCTTTCAATGGAATGGTAGTTTCTATCAGTGGAATGTTTTAAATTTTGGTTGTGCTATAAGTCCTTATTTATTTACCAAAATCTTAAGACCTGTGGTTAAATATCTGCGAGAAAAAGGCATAAGGTGTATATTATATGTTGATGATTTCTTGATTTGTGGTAGTATTTTGAGCATAGACAGTGATATTAAATTTGTAATAAAAACGTTATTAGAGTTGGGATGGAAAATAAATTATGAAAAATCACAATTAAAACCATGTAAAAACATTCAATATTTAGGACTACTGATAGAAACTGGTGACAGCGGTGTGCCCGTCCTCAAGGTGCCAAAGCAGAAAATAAATAAACTCAGAAAAGATGTTTATCGAATACTTAAGTCTAAGTACGTATCCGCTCGGGTTCTTGCTAAACTGACAGGACAGTGTAATTCTATTATTAGAACAGTCTTACCCGGTAAACTCATGCTTAGAAATATACACAGGTTATTGAAAACCAAAACAACTTGGGAATCTATGTTAAAACTTGATCGTGGTTCTAATGAAGACCTTCGTTGGTGGAGTGATTCTATGACGTCATGGAACGGCAAGACTCTCCAGCCTTCCTCCGTGGCTGGGCAGCTCGTGACGGACGCGTCACACATCGACTGGGGCTGCCACTACGGGGACCAGGCCACGTACGGCACGTGGAACGCCCACATGAGCCACCAGCACTCCAATGTGCGAGAACTAGTCGCGGTTCTGCTCAGCTTGAAGGCTCTATTACCGATATTAAAGTCCAAGAGCATACAAATATTATCCGACAATGTCACTACCGTGGCCTATATCAATCAAGGGCGGACCAATTGGAAATCTAACGGATATCAGCAAGCAGATCTGGAAAAATTGCTCTAGAGGACAACATAACCCTTCACGCCCGACATTTGAGCGGAAAGGCGAATTCGAGAGCCGACGAACTCTCACGGATGGAAGACAAGTACGAGTGGATGTTGTCTCGCCCAATGTTCCATCTATTGGATTCAGTGTGGGGACCTCATACGGTCGACAGATTTGCCTCCGCCCTCACGACGCAACTACCAACGTACAATTCAAGATACTGGGACCCAAATGGTATGAGAGTGGACGCATTGGCTCAATCGGATTGGCATTTAGAAAACAATTTTGTAAATCCACCGATTCGGTTACTCGACCGAGTATTACATCTCATCCAGAATCAAAAGGCGCATGCGACGGTTATAGCCCCATGGTGGCCGGCTCAAACATGGTTTCGAACGCTGCAATCTCTGTCAATCAGTTCACCGATCAGGATATACAAATGGCAATTATACAATTAAATCCGTCGTTACCGGAACCGCTAAGAAACCGTCGATGGAAATTGTATGCTCGGAGAGTATGTGGCAACAACGCGCACTCAGTGAGGATGGTCGCTACAGGCTGCATCGCGCCTGATGTTCGCATGGAGTAAAGCAACAATCGACACATACAACTGTCAAATTCGGAAAGTTAGAGATATCTGCAGTGAATTAGAGATAATTTTCCGCCATCCAGCTCTTCAGCGTTGGCAGATGTGTTGATAGTGTTATCGACTAAGAGTGAACGACCAGCGTCTTCAATTAATTGCACTGTAGCAGCGATGTGTCATTTATACTTTGTATTGGGAATGGACAATCTGACTTGTGATACTAAGATTAAGCATTTGACATCTGGATTAATCAAGACATCTACAACGAAACATCGAGAGAAATCTGAAGTCATGCCTATAGATGCTTTTATGGATACTTTTAAGTTCTGGAACAATGCAACAATAAGTGTACAACAACTTAGATTAAAATGCATCAGTCTACTAGCGATAACATCTATGCTTCGCCGTCAGACAGCTCCTCCAAATGCAGTGCAGGTGGATGAAGAAGGCACAGTCAAAATTTCATGTTCTCCGAGACCAGGTGACATTTAATGACAACGGCACTATGACTATGGTTATTCATGGCAACAAAAATGATACCAAACGGCACGGCTTTGTAATAGAAATTCCTCCAGCTTCGAATGAGAACATATGCCCAGTTCGAACATTGAGGGAATATATTAATAGGACAGAAACATTAGTGAACAACAAAGGCTCTGTAAGGTTTATTCAATGTTAAGAACATTGAATAAACCTTACAGAGCATTATCTAGTGCTGCAGTCCGAACTATCTTGAATGAAGCAATAGGCTTAGTTGGTTTGGACACTAAGAAATTTACAGCGAAATGCTTCCGTCCAACTGGAGCCACCAGAGCAGTAGAAAAAGGATTCGACCCCAATGTAGTTCAGAAAATTGGTCGATGGAAGACTACATCTGTATTCTTTGAACATTATGTCCATTCTCGTGTGCCAAATAATTTCACGGATGGATTACTCACAAATTAAAATGATATTTTCTTAATTTTTATTTGAGTCTCACTAAGATGCACATTCAAAATAAACTTATTTTTGTTTCATATTCGTTTTGAATCCTTTTACAATTAACGTAGGTTTACTAAAGTGAAGTTAATGTAAAAGGATGAAACTAAATGAAAAATTTCATTCAGCATCGTATGCGCATGCGCAATACGATGCACTAGCCAGTCTGGTGTTTATGGGTGAAGGCATTAGCAATTATTATTTTGTATTACATGCAAAATGTACCCCTTATTTGATGGCAATGTGAGCAACTGTAACCTAACCAGATTATGCACATTCAAAATAAACTTATTTTTGTTTCATATTCGTTTTGAATCCTTTTACAATTAACGTAGGTTTACTAAACTATTATTATTTACATATTTTTGTAATATATTATTTTTCTCATTTTCGAATGTTTGTATAATTATATATCTAGTATTTAAAGCTATACATAATGAAGTTTGCCAAAAAGTATCTACTTTTTCTGTTGAAAAAAAAAATTATCAATCTTTTTACTCGAGAGCATGGATCTAATCTTTATTAATGTATACTATTAAAAGTTTTCTTTTAAGAGCAGTTTAAACTCATAGAAAATTATAACCCCATTGATTTTTATGGGTAACTGAAATATTTGTTGTCTCTCTTTACTCCATCTCTCCCACCAACTCTTTTCCTCTCTTGAGTAAAGATGCAGTAGCTGTTTAAAGGAAAAATACATTTTCTTTGAACCAGGCAAAGCGTTATAATTTTCTCTTAAATCTTCTACCTTTAGCTTCCAATCTCTCTCTCTCTCTCTCTCTCTCTCTCTCTCTCTCTCTCTCTCTCTCTCTCTCTCTCTCTCTCTCTCTTCCACACGTTTGTGTAAATTTTGTGGATGGGTGGGCTTTTTCACATGAAGTTTTGTTACCCACATAAACATTACAGGTAAATTTTTCATTTTCTATGAATGTCTCATACATAAGAGAAAACCTAATACCCGGGACTCTTGCAAATAAATTTGTCGTCCGGTACAGAAAAGTCCGGTTCATTTCACAGCAATAGTAAACGCTTAGATATTCAGAAATCATTTCAATACAAGTACAAGAAACAAATAAGCAAAAATCTATGTTGTTTGTTGAAGTAAAATGGTATATTCGCGAAAATGGAGCTATAGGTGCTCATTCATTATTTCCTTTTCTTACGTATGTGACATTGCCATCACAGTTGTTAATATTTACGTTTCAGTTAGTGAAAGCGAAATCAAGCCGGCCGTCTTACCACTCCTCTTTTATATGAAAACATCAGCAATATATTCCGTTTTTATTGCACGTAAAACAAGAGTATATCACATTTTCTTTTCATATATCTTTTTAATCACATAACGAGTTTGTGAGAAATTCTCCGTACAACAATCTTTTCATAATATTTTTGTGTATTAACATATTTTCATACAATCTACTTATTGTAGAGTTATTAGTATTGTCTGTTGTCATAAACAAATTACTGTTTTGATATTTTTTTTTTATTTTGAATTGCCTTGTGAAATCCAAATGTATCTGCATGCTTACGAGTTTTGTAGAAATATGTACGTCTCTATTGCATGATGATAATAAGAGTAAAGGAACCACACCTATTTGAGAATGCACTCTTACGTTATTTTGTTTGATTTTACTATGAACTTATTAAATCATTTCTGTCGGTATTAACTAGTGAAGAAACCAAAAGGCAAAACTGAAGGGGAGTTCAGTGGTGTGTTTATGAAAAAGATGCTTACGTTTGCATCAGCGAGTTCAGTGATGTCCGATGGTTGTCACTTTGCCGTTTTCCGGCATTAGGCTATTTTGGAATGCGTGTGTGCATAATTGCGACACCGTAAGGGGTCAGCGCCGTCAGTGCACCTTATGCGGTGCACTGTTGGCATTACTTTAGGTTCTCTGCAGCGTACTTTCGGCCCTTAGCTGCAACCCTTTTCGTTCCTTTAACTGTACCTCCTTTCATATTGTCTTTCTTCCATCTTACTCTCCACCCTCTCTTAACAATTGATTCATAGCGCAACTGCGAGGTTTTCCTCCTGTTACACCTTTCAAACCTTTAATGTCCGTTTTCGTTTCAGCGCTGAGTGACCTCATAGGTCCAAGTGCTTGATCTTTGGCCTAAATTCTATATTCAGTTCAACTATATGGGGATGGCCTCACCCAGAATTGTATTGTCACACACCACCTGTTAATTCACTACATTTAACAAATATGTTGGAATTCCTGAGTGTTATGTTTTTAATTTATTTTTGGTAACGAACTTAAGGATTATTTTCTGTTTTTAATTTTAATATAAACTGTGTAAATCAGTTCTGTATTCGGATTAATTGTATAACTTGTCTCTTTTCCCCCAATAAAAACCGAATACAGAACGGAACGAACATCTTGGCTCAACTTTTGGGTTGACCTGTTATCTGGTGTCGTGTTGTGATGAGTGTGTGTGCTTTAGAAAGGGCCACTGTCCTTATTCTTTGAGCCTTGTTGTAACTTTGGTTCGGTTCAGAGCCATTGAATTGTAACTCCGAGCCTTGTTGTAACTTTGGTTCGGTTGAGTGCCATTGAATTGTAACTTCTTTATGAGTAAGTCATTTTCATTTATCTTTTATATAATTACCCCATTGGCATGTTTAACCTTCAGTTATTGAGTTAATTTTAAGTTTAAATTCAACAATTGCGTTTCAGTACCCTTTCAGTTAATTTCATTTTTTCTGTGATCCAGGTTTAGTGAATGATGAGTATAATTTGATCTGATAAACTTTGTATTGTGCTTTATTTTGAAGTTACGCAGGTAGCTTATAAAAACAAGGTGACAAGGTCTGAAATCAAACCGTGAGTACTCGTAAGATTTTGAGAGAGAGAGAGAGAGAGAGAGAGAGAGAGAGAGAGAGAGAGAGAGAGAGAGAGAACTTATAATCTGAGTTTATGTCCATAGGGACTGCTCAGTAAGTGGAAGTATCTTATTGTGGTAATATTCATTAATAATATTATGTGTTATCCTTGTTAGTAGTGATAGGAGCAAAGGGGGCCTGGTGTCGTTGTTACGTAAGGCCTCAGCGGTTTTTGACCAAGTAACAACATTAAGCATAAAGCCAACTTTATCTATACAATCACTTTTACGCCACAGAGTTAATGTTTTTTTTATTCTTTTTGCACCTAAGGCCCTCTTCGCGACTATTGAATGCTAATACTATCATATTTTTGCTAATATGTGTTTTTAGGTTCTCAGATAGCCTAGACATAACTTGCTTACTTTGTAGCTTTTACAAAATGTTGCCCCGAACGAATACTTCACATAAAATGAGAATAAACAAATAGGAATATTCTGAAGATATCCTTTTATTTCGGTAACGAAGGTCATCGTCCACTCTGAATAACCATGTATCCGCACACGTACGCAAGCGCACACACACACATATATATATATATATATATATATATATATATATATATATATATATATATATATATATATATATATATATATATATATATATATATATATATATATATATATATATATCAATCAATCAATAATTTTCCGTGGCACCCGGGATGCATAGGGCCTCGATAAATTCACGCCATCACATTCTGTCCCGGGCTAACTCCTCAAGATCTCTCCAGCACTCATCTCTTCCTTCCCTCCTCATTGTCCTCAACCATATCTCCTTGGGTCTACGTTTACCTCTTCTACCAAGGGCAACCCACCCTGGTGTATCTCATACTATTCCCTGCCTTCTGTACACAAGTACTAATCTATCCTCCTCCACTTCCAGGATGAGAACGTAACGTACTCATCGACCGACTGCGCCCTCGTTACTTCTCTAAGTCTGCTATTTGATATCTTATCTCTCCAGTTAATTCCTAATACTCTTTTGAACGCCTTATTTTCAAATGTTAAGAATTTATTATCCAAAGTCATGCCCATAAATCAAAATACTCCTAACCTTTATTATTCCAAATATTTTTAAGCATCCCCATTGCCTAAAGAGCCTTTTTTAATCTTTCCATAATTTCCATGCTCAGAGAACCATCCTTATCTAAATAAGTATCTAATTATTTAAACTTCAGTATACATATTCATGGCTTCAGTTTTCCACTATTAATAACCAAACTAACCTTTCGATCTTCACTCACTAGACAATCCAACACTCTATCATCTTCTCTGGTCCTTCACAGGTCAAAACTATAGCATCAGCATAATCTAAGTCAAGAAGTTTCCTATTTTCTCCCTAGAGTATACCTGCATCCGTTTCTCTTTTACCCTTCTCATAACGTAATCTACGACCAATACAAACAACAGAGATGCCAGAATACACCAGACCTAACTTCAAATGGATCATTCAAACAACCATCAACCATCACTTTACAAGATGTACCCTCATGTATGTTCATAATAACCCTCACAAACTTTTCCGGTATTCCATAATGCCTCATGATTTTTCACACAGTCTGTCTTGAAATACTGTCAAAGGACTTTTCAAAATTAGCAAAACAAAGACAGCAAAGTTTTCATTTCATTAGCCTGCTGCATTAAATGCCTAACTATGAAGATCTGATCACTGCAACCCAGGCCCTTTTTAAAGCCGGCTTGGTCATTCCTCAGAGTACCATCAACCACTGGCTCCAACCTATTCAACAATACTCTACTGGAAATTTTCAAGGCTACCGGTGACAAAGTGGTTCCCCTCCAATTACCACACCTACTCAGATCGCCTTTCTTTGGAACTTTAATGATCACACCATTCCTCCAACCTGACGGTATTAACCCTGTCACCCATATCTCATTGAATAATCCCTTCAAGATAAATACTAATCTATCCTCCTCCACTTTGAACATTTCCGGGAATAAGCCATCCTCTCCCGGTTCTCTATAATTCTTTAGTGTTTTTTTTTTTTTTGCCTTAACTACTTCCAACCTGATCTCACTTTCATCAGTATTTAAAATGTTCCTGAGCAAGCGGTATATCATCTTCAGGGGCGACTGGTCTGTTAAGTACTGTCTCAAAGGGCCCTTTCCATCTATTTCTGATTTCAACATTTTTAGTCAATAAATTACCTTCCATATCCCTGACTGGTATATTCTTACTCTTACCAGCACTGCCACTCAGCTCTCCAATTGCTCTATGCGCTATCCTTTGACTCTGACCATCATTTTTATTCATTAATTTTTCAGTTTACGCAACCTTTTCATTCACAGATCTTCTTTTATCTCTCTTAGTTAGTCTTTAACTTCTGAAATCCAGACTCAAGTACTTAATTCTTGCTAATTCAAAATCTTCATCATTTTCAAAATGCATCTCACTCCTCAATTTTGCCTCATTTTTCTTCTTGATCATATCCCATGTTTCCTCAGACATCCACATCTTTTCCCTCAATCTGAGTCTCCTTCTGATCGTACAACCATCAGCCTCATGAAAAGCTTTATTCACTTCCCCCGACATCTCATCTACACTTCTCTCCCCCTCCTTCAATGTTTCCAGCACCAAAAACCTGTTTCTGTATTCTATTTTAAATTCCTCCTTTTCCTCTCCTTCCCTTTTAATCATATCAGTATCGTTAGAATAATCAACAACAGGTTTTCCCTAAACTTCTGACTTTTTAGCTTGTCTTATTTTTGCAAGATTAGTTTTTGATCACTTGAATATCTGCTCCCGAAGGACATACGAACATCTACAAAGAGCTTCAAAATACCTTTTACTAACCGAATATGGTCAATCTGATTTTTATATTTTCCACATCGCGCAACACCCTTGTCGTCTTGTGTATATTGTGATGTTGAAAATAATTCCCCCTTAAAAGACCAAGTTATTTTATTTGTAGTTATACAGAAACTCCCAAACCTTACTCCATTTTCAAATCAAATGTTACCAAAAACGCCCATCCCAAAATGAAAGGAGAAAATCCTCATTCAAGAAAATTATAAAGTTTAAAAGTTGAAAATAACTCATACAAATCAACTGAAAATCGTATCCCAATAAAGCTACTCCTCTATTCTTTCCTTTAGCTTTCCATAAAATGTGGTCTTTCCTTTCAGAATTTTCATCATTCAGTGGGTGCATAACACTTGTTAACATCTTTTGATATGGATCGACGCGTCAGGACAATCGCTCATCCATAGGATCCCATTCACATAGAGCCTTCTCTACCTTGCATCCCAACAGCAATTCTACTCCCTGATAATGCATTCCATCCCGTCGGCATTCCAATTTATCGACTCCAGTTAATCTTTTCTGTTATAGCACAAATGTCTAATTCATAACTTTGAAAAACTGCCACTAACTCTTCAGTTTTCTTATCCTGATTTAGCGTTCTCAGAATCCGATTGCCAATTTTGATAGTAATTTTAGCATGAATAAAAGAATTAGAAGACCGTGAGATTCTTACCACCTCCTGCCCATTTAAGGACTGCACTGGACGTTAGATATTCCTCTTCAGTCAGTCCATAAGGTTTCTTTGGCTGATCTATTGACACTTCGCCACAGTGTTGCAGTCATATGATTTAACTTGCCTGCATGCCCACAACCGAAAGGTTCTGCTATGTGGAGGCCAATCGCATTTTTCATGCTTCCCAACCATTTCACTCTCTGTAAGCTTATATAGTATCTTATTTTTTTTTTTATATATTTATTTTTATTTCATGCCTGCTATAAAGCTTATTCATATGTCAAATAAACCTCTCTTTTGGTGATCTGAACTATGACCGCTGAGAAACATTCGTCTGTAGGTGAGTGAATAGTTATGACTTTCTCCATAATGGTCAGCGGTTCAAATCTCAAAGGAAAAGTTCGCAAATATTACAAAGCAATATTGCCTATTTTTGCTTTCTTAAACCATTTCCTTACCTTTTCATTCGTAGTTTATTCAATGCACTTCAGTTTTACCTTCTTGTGTTTTATTTATTTTACTCTCTCTGGACTTTCCAAACATGTAAAATGATCAGCAATATCTTTTGAAAACGTAAGTGAATTTACAATCCATTGTAAATTCTGCTTAACACCAGTGTATAATCTGTAACTACGTAATATCATGAGAGTCAATTAGTAAATTAGGAAATAGCATCAAGTGAGCAATACATTTTGTTGAATGCGTAACAGTGTCGCAACATTCCATTATGACAAATAACTGTCACATCATATACAAATTTTAAAATAATCCTTTAAAGGTTTCGAGATTCTCAGCGCAGGAGACACAGTCTTCTATTCTCTGCCATTCTCAGGCTTTGGATGAGCAACTATTTGATCATCACATTTTCTGAGAAATTTCTGCTCGATAATGATGCTGGTGTTTAATCAGTCCTTTCCGTGAGATATTCAGGCACAGGGATCCAAGCCGTCTCTGGCGGACGGTAATGAACCAGGAGTCTTTTATTTATGGATGAAAAGAAAAGTGGTACAGAAGATGACGACGTTTAACAGTGTTCTTCAAGGTTAGTTGGTATGTATCGTAATGATGCAATTGAGATATGACGGTTAACCATCAAATTAACGCCTCTTGATGGCCAGTTTTGATGTATGGAGCAGAAACATGGCCGGTAAAGAGAGTGCAAAGAAAAATTGGATGCACACAGATGAAAATGCTCAGGTGGATGTATGGAGTCACAAAAAATGGACAGGGTCAAAAATGAAAGAATAACAGGAACTACTAAAGTCGTAGAACTATCAAAGAAGGCCCAGGAAAGAAGACTGCAGTGGTATGGCCATGTGATGAGAAGGGATGAGACATCTGTAGGGAGGAGAGTGATGCAGACGGATGTGCCTGGCGGGAGGGCGAGAGGAAGGCAGAAGAAGAGAAGGTGGATGGATGTAGTTAGAGATGACCTGAGAGACAAACAGTTGTCAGAGGACGATGTGTTTGACCGAGCCAGGTGGAGGAGGAATGCTGTCAGAAACATCGACCCTCATAGAAGTGGGAAAAGATGCAGAGAAAGAAGATGGCTTGATTCGGAAGTCCAAGAATGAACTTGAGAGACCATTGTCTATTTAACTTCTCGATTTCTTCACACTCTGGAGACGCTTGTCACTCCTATGTCTCGATCCAAATAAAGAGAGAAATAAAGATATTCTTACGCCCGTCCGAGATTCGACCTCACGTCCGGAGTATCAGAACGAGGCAAGAATACCTTGAATTTCCTCCTTCATTTGACTCGAAGCTTAGAAGTGACAAGCGTTTCAAAATTAGGAAGAAATCGAAAAGTTTAAGATGGCATTGTTGTTACAATAATATACATGCACATATATATACACACACATATATATATATATATATATATATACATACATATATATATATATATATATATATATATATATATATATATATATATATATATATATAAATATATATATGTATATATATGTGTATGTGTATATGCTTGTTCTGTCTGTTTATGTACACGCCCACGGATACATCGTATGCCTATTATCTATTAGCCCTACATAACGTTATGCTAAATTTACTTTTAGCCAACTGAGTGAAAAATAAGCAGTGTTATATCAATTGATATTGAAAACGAGAAAAAATGCGCCATTTCTTCAGTGCAATCGGGTTTTTCTGCACAGCGTATAATCAAGGCCAACGAAAATAGATCTATCTTTCGGTGGTCTCGGTATATGCTGTATGAGCCCCGGCCGATAAATCTTTAACCACGACCCGTTGGTGGCCTGGCCTGTATCGTTGCCAGATGCACGATTATGGCTAACTTTAACCTTAAATAAAATAAAATTACCGGGGCTAGAGGGCTGCAATTTGGTATGTTTGACGATTGGAGGGTGGATGATCAACAGACCAATTTGCAGCCCTACTAATAGTTTTTAAGATCTGAGGGAGGACGAACGGACAAAGCCGGCACAATAGTTTTCTTTCACAGAAAACTAAAAAATAAAAATAAAAAAATCTGACAAAATAAATGAAATGCTGACACTTTATAAAGAATGCAATTCAAACTGTTTAATGAAGTGAAAGATAAACTTACAAGATGTCCATCCACAATATCCTGGGATGAAGGACTTGTACCAGTTTCTATAATCCGTGATATTTAATTAACAGCAGCATTATGCTGAAAATTTTAGATTACTAGATAAAATGTTATATTTCTTTAAAAACCTTTCAACACACGATGTTTTTATTCTCTTATTGAGACATGTCATGAAGCTATTACTCGTGTAACATTCGTTTTGGATAATAACTCTTTTTCACTGATGAGTTCAAGGTTTGCGTAGGAATAAGCCCACTTCATTTCTGAAAGAGCGAAATGACAGATGTTTCGTGATCCAGGGAAAAATAAATTCCATCTCAGTCGTTTCTTCACAGCGCGACATTGCCGATTTGTTTAAGAAGAATCCACTGAAATCCATTAACGGCTTTACGATGACTTCACGCAACAAATCACTCCCGCAGATGACTGTCTCTCACCTCCGTTTGGTTTTGTCTCTTAAAAGGATGCATTACGAATGGAATTCTTGTTTTCTCTGCATAAAAATGGGTTGTTTCAAGGTTTCCGTGACCCTATCACTTACAAAATTAATGCAATGAATGAAAATGCAGTTTTTTGACGTCTGTGGTAATTACTTTTTTTTTTTTAAGTGACACAAAGTCTGTTCATGTCGAGTCAATTAGGAAAGAAAGAACTGTTCGAGCTCTACCTGTTTAAATGGAAATAAATGGTTGACTAGCCAATGGTTAAGTATTGCGTTCGCTGCTGACTTCCTATTAGATGTACGTAGCGGAGGAATTGGTGGGTTATACAATTACGTTCCTGAAAGCAATACACAATGATGCATTGCTTTTCAATTTTGTATAATGATAATCAAGATTTTCAAACTTATCAAGGGAAATTTGGTAATTACCGTGTCGTGTTTGCTCTGTCTTCGCTTGTCAAAACATTAGATGAAATAACTATTATGTCCGAATTAACGGAACCTGACTCAAGAAAGATAAAAGATTCTAATGCGGAGGAAATGGAGTTGACGTAAATCACTGAGAATGCAATCTCCAGCTTAAGAAGGCCCCGAGAAAAGGGAGTTTTGATAATCTTATGGGAAACGGATATAAAAACCTAAACTATTATAATGTCTCTTAAACCAATTATCGGAAAGGGCAAAATGGACATAACAATTGTTAGCAGATTTTGTATTATAGCATTATGGCATTTGTTTACTATTCATCCATAGAACACTGTCAAAGGCTGAATCTCTTCATGTAAGATGGGCATATTAAGTAACACCATGCTTGTGAAAAAATTGATTTAAATTTTCACGAAAATAGATGGCATCTTAAAAAACTATAGACATGAATTTAAAAAAATTGATTTTAACACAAAAGTAAGTTCAGGTAAACGGACGATTCCGTCATAGCAAATTTTCATAAAAGAAATAAATATCACCCACAAACGCTGACAATTGCATAATTCAAATTATCACGAATTTCAAATGCGAAGTTCCTTCTCTCAGAAAAACTGTTTTCAGTCTGACCTAAAACATTATGAATAAGCTAAATAGCAAACTGATAGTAAAGTTCAACCAATGTCATGGACAAAAGATTGAACTTGCATGCTAGATGGTGGTCATTTTCCAAAATGAATGACTCGTTTGTAATGCTATTAACTGGATGAATTCCCTTTACAGTGGCTTACGTCATTTCTAATTTTCAATGTTGTTACCTTTTCATTCTCTAAACAAGTCTCTGCACCCAGATACAGAATCGAGGTCAAAGAATATTCCTATTTATGCTATAACTTCCTCACATCTATTAACTTGATCTTTCACAACAGACTAGGCAGAAGCTGAACTAAAGAAGACCAACAAAGAGGAGAGTAGATGTTGACGCCATCCCATAATGGGGCGCCCTGATGCACTTTAGAAGCACGGTGACAAAGCTATTGATCGCGCGGCGTTAAAACCCTTTCATCTCCTGTAAGCGACAGGCAGTTTTAGGGCAGCGCAATATCAGACCCCTTATTTTCTAAATACTGAACATTTCGTCATCCATTCCTTCATACATTCTGGCATTAATGTAGGCTGTGGATTCCATTTTATTTCGAAAAAAATTGATTTTTAATGCCAACTGCTAGTCCTTGTTATTGACATAAGAGTTTTGTTATTCCGTGATTCGTAGAAACAGGCTTAATATTATTTTTCTTTCGTTTCAATGGATTTCATTGCAATACTTGAGAAAATAGACGTGAGTTTTCTATTTGCCTCCTTTTTTTCATAGCAAGGACCCTCCATCGAACAAAGAACAGTAGACAATTTCAAATAAAAAAAACTGACAATTAAAAATATATTTAGTGAGCGACTGAAGGAAATATATCAAATAATTCGAACATTGTTTTAAAAGGTATTCGCCAGGCAGTCAAGAAAAAAAAAACATGATCAGTTGTTTGATCCATCAATGAAATGGGAAATAAGAAATAAAGATAACTTTTGATTAGCTTTCCTAATCTTATTACTTGTCTATCAAGAACCAATAGGACCGGAAGACTTTTAAAATTAATTTCTCCTGTTTTTACAACTTTTTTCTTTGCAACCTGTATGTGATATGATTTATATTATGTAAGATGCAATATTTTACATTCAAAATCTAGTGCAGAAGTGATTTGAGTCCAGAACTCTTTATGAGCAGCTTCCTATTTTCTTCACTCCTATGTAACAGTCGTGATATCTACTTTCTCCATTTTCCCCAATTGTAATTGTGCAAAAGCAAATAACAGTTATTTAGGAATTCCTTAGCTGTCAGCAGCCAAAAATATTGTGGGGCTTACTGTCACACATATGTACAATTCACAGTGCACGTGTATACGATTTTATACACAGAGATCAACAGACTTTTCGAAACGATAAAAGGAAAGTAGGGAAGGGGAAGTATAAAATATATAATTAAAAAGAGAGTCTGGAAGGAAAGGAAAGCGTATTGCCTGCACCATTAATATGCTCTCCGTTTTCCGTGATTTGATCAAATGCTTTCATCAAACGAAATTCTCATCAGACTCGTTGCTCCCATTACTTATTCTATAAAGAGATGGTGGAAGAAGGGTAACTTTAAGAAAGGGGACTTGAGGTGGCGGTAATTGACATATGTCAAAAGTCTTGACGGATTTATGCCAATGGGGTGGGGCAGAAGTGTCAGAACGATGGAGCTACAGTCACGGAATTGAAATACTTTCTTTGTAACATTTTCCTTTTACTGTCCAGCACAGATGGATTAACGTAAACCATAGGAGTTTGTTACTAAATACATGTTGAATGTTTTTAACATTATGGTATCAGGAACTGAGGCTCTGCTTCTTCTGATCTATTATGTTTGTGGCTAAATATAGTTTTTTTTTATTTTAAATGCATAGTAAACTAAGACAATATTTATCAAATAATGTTCGCTACACAGTATATGCAATACGGCTAATTTCATACTTATCTATTTTGTTTCACCGGTTATAATCTACTTTAGATTACGTTTATCGAAATGAATCGTAAATATAAATAAAAAAAAGAACAGAAATGAATATTTTAAAAAATATGATCTCGTTTAGGTATTTTACCAAACATTATTTGTATATGTTGGACTTCAAATAAATCTTCCAATCTATTTTTCAAAAACTTTTCACATTTTCCCACTGGGATGAAATAAAACAATATTATTTTGTAAAGAGAAGCTGGATTAATTTCCTGTCTCAATCATAGTTATTAATTCTTTATGGACTGCGAGGCCTGTATATTCATTTCTTCCAGGTGCTTCATCTTACTTGGGAGACTAATTAAGAATTGTATTAGTTAAGGTTAACTAGTAAAAGTCCTGCACCTCTTTCGTTGTTCTTTCCCGCTGTGTTTTTGCAGTATATATATAAATAAATTTATTTTCACTTTAGAGAAGCAACGTTTTCGCTTTGTGACGAAATCAAGATTCACAAAATGTAAAGCTATTATTCAAATAATAACAAACAACACGTTGGAATAAAAATCTGCAATTGACATACACTAAAAAGTTCAAGGTACAGAAAGGGTATAACGATGGAGCTGAGGTATATATACAAGGTAAAACACCCCAAGGCTCAAAAATACCCCTCTGCATCAGGAGGCAGGGTATTTTTTGTGAATAATATACCCTCTATTACACTTTGTCTCAAAATGGGCTTGGTAAGTTTATGTGATCATGTCATGAAATGAACTTTTACTCTGTATTAAATCACTACATTGTTATACTGATAGTGTAATGCACCAAAAAAGTTACTAAAAACTATATTTATGGATAGTTTTGAAGCAAGTTCCTACTACAAAATGCAGTACTTGGCAATTTATATTGTTGCCACGAGTCCCTTGATTACACAACCGCAGTTATAATATATACATCCATATATATATATATATATATATATATATATATATATATATATATATATATATATATATATATATATATATATATATATATATATGTGTGTGTGTGTGTGTGTGTGTGTGTGTGTGTGTTACACAGACATACGCATATGGCAGTGTAATATGTTCGTTGTCCCGTAATTGCGCATGTTGCTGCGCGACTCAGGGAGCCCGGAAAATTTCAATGGTGTGCTATGCAGTGTAGATAAGGTGTTTTGTGATGTAACGTTGTTTTAATTGTGGCCTCTAAGCAGTAATTAATCGTTATCAGGAATATAATACCTACATCGTGAGAAATTACTCTCACAACGATTTTTTCAATATTTTGTGTATTCACTTGTTTCCATATTATCCATCTCTTTCTAAAGATTTATTAGTAGCTTATGTCAGTGAAATCTTCCCACCTGCCCAGTTAAGGCGCTGTCACTACTAGCAATATTTCCGTTGACTTTTGAATTTGACGTCAACTTTTAATGTTTTGACGACGACTTTTAGTGTCGTCGTCACGAATTTTGAAAGCGATAACGATCGAATTCAACCCACCTCTACTCTACTCTACCGTCGACTTTATCGTTTGTTTACATGTGGGAGGAGGGAGGGCGCGCATTTCAAGGTCATCAAGAGCAGATTTTGTGGACAAGGTCAAGATTTTTGGTAGAAGATTTGAGGGAGACGATGCTTATGGGACCGCAAGCATGATAGTTTTATGAAAAAAAAAGGTCTCAAGATGAAGAATTATGAAGAAATCACCAAGCGACTCGGGGAAAAGTTTCCGGAACTTGCTGACCTTCATACAGGTAAGTCTGCTACTACTGTATATCTGGAATATCAGATTGTCTTATAGCCTAGGTCTACTCTCGTTATGCTATCATGTGTGCATTATCAAATTACATAAACACAAATCTGTGATATTTTAGTGCTTCTCTAGCTTAATTTAGGCTAGTAGCTATACTAGGCAACAGAACCTGACTGGGTAGCCTGAACCTGACTCTGGCTAGGCTACAGAACCTGACTCTGGCTACTGACTGGGTTAGGCTACAGAACCTGACTCTGGCTAGGCTACAGAACCTGACTGGTTAGGCTACAGAACCTGACTCTGGCTAGGCTACAGAACCTGACTGCAGGCTACAGAACCTGACTCTGGCTGTGTGACTGGTTAGGCTACAGAACCTGACTCTGGCTAGGCTACAGAACCTGACTGGTTAGGGCTACAGAACCTGACTCTGGCTAGGCTACAGAACCTGACTCAGGTTGTGTAAATAAAGTTAGGACTATTCTATTTTTTCAGCGGCAATGCTATGCCTAGACCTATATAGGCTGGTCTAGAAGTAAGCTATTCCTAGCCTAGTTTGAACTACTGCCAACTGTATACTAATTAGCCTAGAGAGCTTGGGTTATCCTAACCTAATTTTTCACACTTCACCTAAGATTTTAAACGTGTAGGCAAGTCTGCAACCCATGCCCTGAAAGAGGGACATCATGCTAACCTAGCATGAAACATTTAATATATCTAAATAATTTCTGTAAAGATATTTAGTTCATTAGTTAATAATTTTTATATCAAGCTAAATATATGTTTTTCCCCTTTCAGATCAAGTGCGGGCAAAATTTAGTAATTTGAAGGGATACTTCATCCATGAATATAAAAATTCAGGCTGCTCCAAGTGGTTCATGTGGTAAACCAAGCTCCAAGTGGGAATTGTTTGATTTGATGTCTTTTTACATGATACAGTGGCTTCACAACCTACATATTCCAGTGACATTAATGAACAAGTAAGAGTATATACATATGTGTATTACATTATTTACATAACAGTTTAATAATAGGTATAATTACTTGGCATTTAAGAATCAAATTTGTACAATAAACCTAGGCCCAGGTAGCAAAGTGTAAGGTTAGGTCAGTAAGGTCAATAGAAAAATCTAATATTTTTAGTTAAAGTAAAGGAATTATGCTTGCCCTTCCATAATCTTAAATTATCAGAATTACTAATGCATCATTACCTAAAAACTGATCCATTATACAGCAGTTTATGTTATCAACATATTCATAGTAGATTAATATTATATATTTTTTTTATTTACAGGTAAATCCTATAGATAATCCTCTAGTTATTGAGGTTACTCAAAACACTTTGATGAATTTCAAATTGGAGAGTCAAGTACGGGTTCTTAACTCAACCTGTGTCCCCAGCTTTGACCTTTCTAATGGAAGTTCTGATTGGTCTGTTGCACCAGCAACTCCCATAACTTCATCTGTACAGAACCAAAAAGCAAGTAACAGTAGTAAGAAGAGGGAGCTACAAAATTCATTTGAGGAAGAATGCTTGCAAACCCTAAAGAATTGGGCAACACCAGTACGCCTAACGACCTAGGTTTCAGTGTGGGAAAAACAGTTGAGGTTTGGATAAGGTCCCTACTAGTAAATGGACAAAAGGTTGCAGCAGCTAGGATTTCCCAAGTCGTCTTGGAAACTGAGTGGGAATATGGCTTACCTGATGATAAAGTAGGTTAACAGTAGTTATCAATTTGGTGCTAAATTCTGTCCGTATTTAATCTCTGGTGCTAATTTGAATTTCAAATACATGATCTGTAAGATCTCAGGCTTTCTAGTCTAATCAAGTTCCTGTAGCTGTAAACATTTTGTATACAATAAAGTTCAGTCTAATCAAGATTGATGTCATGCAGCTTTAAACATTTTCTGTGTAATAAAGTTGATTAAAGCAATTTCAGGGTTTGTTTCTCCAGGTATCGCAGGGTACATATTTAAATTCCACATCACTCTTCATAACTTTCTTATAAGTACTGAGGAGTAAATAATAGCAATTGAACAAATAATGAATTTTATTTTAAGATTACTGTATATACAAATGCAAATATTCAAAGGCATATGGGAGAAAATGTCCACTAGTGCATATAGGCTCGTTCATCTTGGAGTGGTACTGCCCCTTCATTATTAAAGTAATAATCCATTAATGTGTTCCTTACATTTTGGGCATCACTGGTACTACATCCGCCATGTCCAGGAATACTATCCAAACCACTGTTTGATAAACCTCTCTCTCTTATTTCAGGGGGTGCATACAAATTCTTAGATTGTGCACGGATAAAATTATGTAAAACCACTATAGCAAACAAAATGTCCATTACATTGTTTGGATAGGTTTTGATAACACCTTAAATACTACTGAATGATACCAAAGGCATTTTCTGATGTGCGCCTTGCTCTTGACAACCTATAATTGAATATAGTTTTTTCTTTGTTTAATTCCCTTCCTGGGAAAGGTTTCATCAAATAGGGCTTAATTAAATGCCTTATCCCAACAATGACATATGGGCTTTGCTTATCAGAAAAGGTAAGCAACATGATGATGGGATATTTAAAACTTCACTATCTATTGCTTCCTTTAGGCTACACCTATCCCAAACCCCACCGTCGCTGGCTCTTCCATTAGCACCTATATTTACATACAGGAACTTATAAGTTGCATCAACTAATGCCATCATGATCATACTAAATGACCTTTATAATCATGAAAACCTGAACCAGAATGTGGGGCTTTGCATTTAGCACCCTTTTCCCATCTAGTGCCCCTATGCAATTTGGAAAATTCCATTGCTGGAAATAATGCAGCAATTTCATTCCATTCCTCAGGAGTTGATGGAAGTTTTAAATATTCTGTTTTCATTATGTTGTATATGGCTCTGCATGTCTCTGGTATGAGGGATGAAACCAGATTATGGCTAATCCGAAATTGATACCCAAGGGAAACTTGTGATTCTCCTGAAATGAGAGAAAAATTCCCTTAGCAATAGTATAAATATATATTCCTAATGTACATACTGTAAACCTTGCATTTTTGCCTTGACATATTGTACTACAGCTTATCTGGAATTATCAGTTAATTAATAACCATACTGTCATCAACTATAAAGTTTAAAATATAATAGTGCAACCACAAAATTTACTTTTTTTATTATAAAATTGTGTAAACACGCAATTATTTTTTTATGTTACCCAATTTATAGACAGCATAGCTAGGTTAGGTTAGGTGGTGGTTTTGAGATTGGTAATACTTTACTAACCTAGCCTAGGCTACTTTGATGCCTGCCATTAGGTTATAGTCTAGTCTGGGTAGCCTTATGTACAATTCTATCGAATACCTTAATCTTAATCTTGGCCTTGGCTAACTTATGCCAAGACAAAGAACGTCTATATATAATATATATACATATATATATATATATATATATATATATATATATATATATATATATATATATATATATATATATATATATATATAATATATATATATATACATATATATATATTATATATATATATATATATATATTATATATATCCCTATATATATATATATATATGTTTTTTTAATTGTCCTTTCCTCCTGAAAATCCAAAAATGTACACCAGCCTAGACTAAAACACTTTTTTTTTACAGAAGAATCTATCAAACATGAATAGCAACCCATAAACGAACAGTGTACAGATACAAAATGATCAGCATCTTTCATGCATAACCTAATTAATACACCAAGCCTAGGATATATTAGCCTAGTCTAGGCATAAACAATTCCAAGTAACATAGCCTACCTGTTGCTAAATAACGAAGAGTGAGGTCAATCGCTGTGCAGCAGACACAGCTTTCCTCATTTTAGTATCAGCTTTTTCAATGTGAGGTGTCACCAGGTTTAACAAATGAGTGAACTGTTCTTTCGTCAATCTAATCCAGTTCTTCATGGCGGACGGCATCGACCCTGACGAAGATGTGGGTGGCGGATGACAGTTCTGGCGGTGTGAAGGTGGCTGACCTATCGGTGTACGTGCTCTTGCAAGGGGCGAACTTGCCGGCCACCTCGCGGAGTCTCTGCAGTGATGGGATGTGGCGATCTTCTGTCTGAAGTTCGCCGGGACAAGAGGGCTCACTGTGGGTTTTTCGGCTGCGGATGGGGTGCTGTCGGCTCTCGGGTGGTTCTCAAACCGAGGAGGACCCACGGCAGCTGATGTTTCCAGTCCTCGGTGGTGCAGCGGGCCGCGAGGGGACGCCTTCAGGATCTGTGGAACCGCTCGACCAGGCTGTTGGCCGCCGGGTTGTATGCCGTGGTGGTGTGGTGCGTGGTCCCCAGCAGCTTAGGCGGACCACAATTCAGTTGTGATGTGGTCCAGGGCCTCGGTTAACCCAACTGGAAAGCAGGGCCTCGGCACGGCTGGCTTCTTGCATAGGTGTGGCCGGGCCACCTTGTCAGCGGTCTACCACCGTCAGGTATCTGGACCCACCTGACGGGGAAGGGCCCGATGACGTCGACATGAATGTGGCGGCGGTGCTCTGGCTGCGGGAACTCGCCTACCCGTACTGCGTGTGACGACCCACCTTGCTGGTTTGGCATTGCAGGCACTGTTTTGCCCAGGACGTGACGTCCTTCTGCACCCCGTGCCAAACGAACTTTTTTGAGAGCAGCTTGGCCGTGGTTCTGCCAGAGGGATGTGAGAGGCCGTGAATTATGTTGAATACCTGGCGGCGGCGTGAGGCTGGAACCAAGGCCCGGGGCTGACCCGTACTGATGTCGCAGAGGACACTTGGGCCTCGAGGGCGGTCACGTCCACCACTTAAGGGACATGATGGCGGTGCGGTAGGCCGGGGTTTCTGGATCAGAGGCCTGTTCTCTGGCGAGTCTTGGTAGTTTACTCCGAGCTGCACTGCGTTCAACTCGACTCTGGAGAGGGCGTCTGCTACAGGATTTTTCCTGCCGGGAGGTACCTGATGGAGCAGGTGAATTCGGCTATGGCTGAGAGGTGGCGGTGCTGCCTGGAAGACCATGCGTCCCCTTGCTTGTGAAGGCGTGAACCAATGGCTGGTGGTCCATGAAGATTGTGAAGGGCGTCCTCCAGGAGGAACTTTGAAGTGTTGGACTGCGCAGTACATCGTGCGCAAGTTCCCTGCCGAAGGTGCTGTAGCGGTCTCTGCAGGATTGAATTTCTTGCTGAAGAAGGCGATGGGCTGGGCGGCGCCGTTGATGACCTGCACTGGAGAGCACCACATGCGATGTTGTTACTGGCATCCGTTGTTAGCTGGAGGTGCCTTGGATCCAGTATATATATATATATATATACTGTATGTATATATATATATATATATATATATATATATATATATATATATATATATATATATATATATATATATATATATATATATATAACATATATATATATATATATATATATATATATACCTATATATATATATATATATAATACATAATTTATATAACATATAGCAATATATATATACTTTTGATTTTCAAGTGCAATAAAAATAATAAATTGATAAACCAAACTTTTAAAATCATTGACACTTATGATTTTATGTATGCTATAACTACACATAATAGTGTAATGGATTAATATATTAATCATATAATTAATATACACAGGTATATACATCGTATGAATACCCTGCAAAAATTATTCTTTACCTGCTAATACACCCCTAAGTAAGGGTATCTCAAGTATATGTTATACCCTTGATAAGGGTATATTGTAAAGGGTATATTATAGTTCTTATATACCCCGATAGGGTATGCTATTTTAACCACTAGGAATACCCTTTTTCTACCCCTTTTATACCCTTAATTTTTTAGAGTGTAGAGAGTAGGCGTGCGGATAGGAAACTAGTAGGAAAATAATCCTCCAGCCCCAGAGTGGAACGACCCACCACTTCCCACAGAATCCTGTAGTTACGGTAGTTAATGCTAGATCGCCAATTGTACCCAATCGCAGGTCATTGTCAATGGATTTTTGACGCAGGGTGTATGAATCGGTTTCGTCTATAGACGTACACCTCGCGACAAAAGTCATTACCGATCCGATCTTTACCACAATTACAGGCAAAAAGAGTTTCATAGATTTTGCCAAGGAGATGCAGGTGCGTACTTGCAGGGAATATCTTTTAAAGAACAACGCAGGATGGTTTCAAAGCCAATCTGCCGTTCCATTTATGGGAGTGAGGATGCATGGATGAAGTTCTTGCTTTACGCAACATCATAAGATACATCTATGACAATCTAAATTATAGCAGATGGGGCAGCTCTGATGGGAATAGGCTCGAGAAAGTATAAAGGACAGATTGATGGCTCAAGTTGGGTCAATGGTAATCCATATCAGTTCCAAATCTGTCTGCAGGTTATTCTATTTAACACTTATAACAACAATGTTACCTGAACAACTGGTTAAGTGTTTGATGAAAAATTACAATCAGATAGCTCAAATTTAGATATCTAGGCAAGTTCGACACTTGTCCAAGTGTTGCAGATCTCGATCCTTCTCTGATTGGTTTCAAAGCAAAGCAAAAATCATGCGTCTACATCCTTGCAACAGGTTGCTTAATTATAATAATCCATCAGCAGTCATTTGTTGCAATTGCAAAAAACCTGAATCATGTGATAAATGAGTGTAGGTCCCGCTGTTATTCAATCCATAACAGTACGCATCATAAAGTATAGTCGTGCAATGCAAGAAAGAAATTTAAACAGTAACACAAACATTCAAAACACTGGTAACGACGCTAAAAACAAGCAATTGCCATGGGGAAAGAACAAACATTACAAACCCAGAACAGTAATGCAGGTCAGAAACAAGTACATTCAAATCGTTCCTCAGGAAAGCCAGCTTCAGGCTCAGTTCCAAACAATAATGCGTCAGTGAATTTTCAGAATGCCGGCGGGCAATAAACACCACATAGCCAGCTTAAAGGGGAGGAAGTGATATTGGTTATCATCACTTTTTAGATGAATAATAAGTTCAATGTTTCTCCAAGATATGTTGTGAAACAATTTTTCAGAAATCAGGTAGTGTCTCCCAAACATGCAGAGCACGGTCCCGTAGATTTTTGCCAAAATACTATTATTGGCTCAGAGAGTTAGACCCACTTTGCATGTGGTTCAACCCAGAACACAAGCATTTCACCTTGTTTTTGATTCGTTAGTCCACGTAGTATAATGGTTGTGCCCATCACCTTTATTTTCGTTTCCCATCCATTTATCTGATGTTCCGTTTGTCAGAATAGGCAATAATGAATTAGATGTAATTGGTACATCTCAGATACAATACGAGTTAGGGCAACGTACTTTACGGATACCTTTATCATAGTTGGCAATATTAATATGTGCCAGTAGTTATTATGGGATATCCATCAATGTCATTACATAACGTAATTTTAACACCCGCAAAACACGGGTGTTTATAAAAGGAAATTCTATCGGTCTTCACACACATTGAAATCTGTTTGGATCAAGAAGGAGACAGAGTAAGAAGATAACGTATATCAAGAGCCAGTCCTTGTCTCATAAAAAGCGATGATATTGTTACAGCAGCCCAACGCAACTCTCAGGCACCCGTCCTTGCTGCGTTTGCACAGACCATTGAGCCAAACACACCATCGTATCTCACGGTCAAGGTTAAAGAAAATTACTAGGCTCAGAGGTTTTAATTCTTCCTGATACCTTAAGATCAATGGGCTCAGTCACGCAAGCATTATACACAGTAAATTCTGATCATCGGGTTAACATTGAAGTTTTTAATCACTTAAATGCTGCTTTAACAGTACATGAAAATCAACATGTGTCAATATCAGAAGCATATAAACATCGAATCCTTACAGTTGCTGAAAATTAACTCCACCGAATCAGCAACAGACGAATCTTTTAAAAAAAGGTAATTAAAGAGCAAAATCCAAGCAGACATCTTAGATAGGGATATAAGCAAAGAAATTTTTGATCTTTTATCCAAATATAGTGATGTTTTCTACTAGTACTGGAGCTTTAGAGCAGAAACGGAAGTCATCGAACATCAAATTCGTTTAAAGGATAAAGACCAAGGTCATTTACATGCCTTCCTTATCGTCTACCAGCCCAGATTTCTGAATGAAATCAATGTTGAGGTAGATAAAATGTTAAAGAGGGGGTTATTAGAAATCTAACAGCCCTTATAATTTTTTCCCTTGATAGTAGTACCAAAGGACAAAACCTGGAGGATTTGTGTTGACTTTCATAACAACAGTAAACTATCCTGATCGTTTCCAGTACCTTGCACAGATGATATTTGTCTCTATTAGGACAGAATAAATTTTTACTTCCTTGGACTTACTTGAGGCTTTCTGAATACCTTTAGCTAAGGATGAGTACCCAGTACACTGCTTTTAGTACAGCTAGAGGTCACTATAGATTCCTACGTACCATTTGGGCTGTGTGCTCTATTACGTTCACTAGAATGATCAATGCTGAGTGTTCGGAGATTTACTAGGAATATTCTCCATGCTTATATGGATGATTTAGTTATATTACCAACATGGAGGAGCATTTAGAAGTAAACTAAGTAGTCCTTCAAGGTTAAGAGAACATCATCTAAAGTAAACATTTCTAAATGTGAGTTTTTAAAGACGAATTAGTCTATTTGGGTTTCATGGTATCTCAGCAAGGTCTTAAAGTAGTCCATGATAAAATCTATTATTGGAAATTTCCGTTCTACTAATGTTAAAGCCATACAGCAATTTCTCGGGTTTCGGAACATTATCGTCGGTTTTATCGAGATTGGCCAATGTGTAGCTCACTAACTGATCTCATAAGGAAGGACGTAACTTTTAAATGGAATCCCAGCATCAGATTGCTTTTGATACCATGAAAGAAAAATCAGTTCTGCTCCTATTTTAAAGTTTCCCGATTTACACTAAAGAGTTTATTATTGCAGCGACGCATCAGATCAGGGGAGTAGAAGTGTGTTACTCAGTGGCATGACAATAAGTTTTTCCCCATTTGCTTTTTATTCTATAAATTAAATGTCAGAGAAGAAATATGCGGTAATAGATAAGGAATGCCTCGCCATTGCTAATTCGTTGGTACATTTTTAAATATAAATGGTATAGTGTCAAAGTTCTAACTGATCACAAGCCCATACTGACTTGCACAAGGTTTCAATCATAGTCCTAAAGAACTCGGTGGCACATGATTATCAGGACTTTGGAGCTAAAGTGGATACTTACCAGTAAAACAAACGTAATCGTAGATGCGCTATCTCGTAACCCGAAGAGTAACACATAATACCTTTCGCTGATCTAGAAGAAATTCCAATTCCTTCGCAAGCTATGAAAATTGCTATCGAAAATGGTCAATCAATTGCTTAAACAACGAAGAATATTACAGATATAGAATGGAATCTAGATTCAGTACGACAAGAACAAATGAAAGATCAGAAATTAAGGTAATAATAGATGCATTAAATAGGAATCAGATGATAAAGGAATATGTGAAATATACGAATCAATATTTCTTGATTAAAGGATAACATTCTATGCCGATTAGTGGCTAGAGAGAACCAGGAGTTCAACACAGTTAACTAACGACCAGGTGGTTGTACCTATCACATTAATCCCAATCGTTCTGAAATGGCTTCACAACCATCCTCTGCCATGGTCATCCTGGATTCGAAATAACCTCTCAAAAGGCCAAGTCATTATTTTACTGGTCTACTTTGATTAAAAGATATTGGACATATTAAAAACTGTGATATATGTTTTCGTCACAAGGAGCCATGCTAAGAATCCTGTGAGTCTCGGAACTTGTCGTACTGTAAACCTTTGAAAGAATTTACACCTTGATTTATTGACGAGTTTTTTACGAGACAGACCGGGGAATAAAACCTCTTGGTTATAATTGACGCTTCACTTACAGTATACTGAATTAATACCACTAAAAAGTAAAACAGCCATTGAGTGCGCTAGGAAGTTTTACGGTACTATATATCACGAACATAGATTCCAAATATAATCTCTGACTCAGGTGGAGAATTTCAATAATCACTTCCTTAACTCATTGTGTGAAATTCTGCAAATAAAGAAAGTCAATACGATGATATACCATCCTGAATCTAATGGATTGGTAGAACGGAGTTAATAGAAGGTGCTAGACATGCGTGTAAACATAGGCGGTATGGACCCAAACTGGGATATTGCAATACCCACCGTGTCCAGTACCTAAATAACAATTATCATACTTCAATCCACGTATATATCTATGAAGCTGTATATGGGATACCTGCTAGGTCACCTTTTTCACATATTATCCCCGACATCTAGTTTATCAGATCCGTTGAAAGGATACCAATAGATGTTAGCAGTAGATATCAAACACTTTATCAAAACCTCTTACAGGCTCAAGTGTTAATGAAGAATGCACATGATAAAAAAGCTAAGGTCACAAAGCCTTACCAAGAAGGAGATATAGTATATGTACAAGTCTATGTTAGAAAAGGGCTAAATTGGAAATTGTTGCCTAAGTTTGAAGGTCCTTTCATAGTTATAGAAGTTTTAATAGGTAACCGACTTAAAATTCGGAATCAGTCCGATTCAACGGATGTTCGAACGGTACTCCATCTCTCATGCTTGAGCTTAAGACAATGGTTTGTTATGAAAAGTTAATTATTGTGTGAATTTTTATCATTTGGATGATGCGATGTTTGTTTCATTATTTTACAAAGTTATTTTCCTTTTACAGGCTCAACATAGGCTTGTCAGAATTATACCATGCACTATTCCTCTGTAATGCTTTATCGTAGCTGGGAAGAGTTCTGAAATAACTTTACATCATGGTTTATAGTAGAGAAATGAATTCCAAACTCACTTTTTTGTAAGTTGATTGTTAGTCCTGCTTCCCGAAGTTTCTTAAACACTTTCCTTAATATCTTCAGATGTTCTTCCCATGTATTAGAATAAATCACAATGTCATCAAGGTATACACCTACTCCTTCTATTGATCCTAGTAGTTGATCCATCACTCGCTGGAATGTTGCAGGTGCATTCATCAGACAACAAATGGCAAAACAGTGTATTGATACAGTCCAAAAGGAGTAATGAAAGCTGACAGCAACTTAGCATTCTCATCTAAGGGAATTTGATAATATCCTTTCAACAAGTCTATCTTGAAACAAATTTGGCTTGCCCAATATTATCAAGTAATTGATCAATAAGAGGCAAGGGATAATTGTCAGCCACACTGATGGAATTCAGTTTCCTATAATCAGTACACATCCTAAATGAGCCATCTGGTTTCTTCACTAACACACAAGGAGAACTATAATGACTTGAACTGGGTTCTGCTAATCCATGCTGCAACAAATATTCAACTTCTTTCTTCAAAACATCTCGATGAAAAGGTGATAAGCGATAAGCTCTCATTTTAAAAGGTTTTCCATCTTCTCTGATCTTTATCTCATGCTTTGTCAGATTGGTACGCCTAGGTACATCTGCAAAAATTTCAGGAAACTTTGAATCATTTCACTTAATTCACTACTTTGCTCAACACTCAGATGTTTTAGTTTATCTTCCAAATTTTTTAATATTGAAGAATTGTTCATCTTGTTTTCAGCTCCCAATTCATAGCAAATCATCGTCCTCTGTAGATGAAGTTGTCTGTGTTATTGACACTGTTTCAGTTTTAGTCTCTGAGAAGTAAGGTTTCAAAAGATTCACATGTATCTTCCTCTGTCGTTTTCTTCTTCCTGGTGTTTCAATCACATAAGTTCGATCACTTAACTTCTCTATTATCCTATAAGGACCTTGAAACTTATTGGTAAGGGGAAATCTTTTCACTGGTAAGAACACTAGAACTTGCTGTCCAATACTAAAATTTCTTAGCTTAGTCTTAGCATCATATTTTCTTTTCATTTTCTCTTGACTTATTTTCAAATTTTCTAAAGAGAATTTTCTAATTTCTCTTAACCTTTTCCTCAAGTTCTTCACATATTCTCCTTGGATTTCCTCTTGATTTTCTTCCCAATTCTCTGCAAGAATCTTCAATGGACCTCTAATGTCTCGACCAAAAATCATTTCATTTGGTGAACATCCCATACTTTCTTGATAAGCATTCCTAACTTCAAATAACATTAAAGGTAAACCAGCATCCCATTCTCTTCCTGATTCATTACAATACTTAGTTAACATACTTTTCAATGTCTGGTGGAACCTTTCCAAGGCTCCTTGAGTCTCTGGATGATAAGCAGTTGATAACTGTTGTTTCACTCCTAACAAGTTCATCACATCCTGGAATAATTTTGAAGTAAAGTTCCTTCCTCTATCACTTTGCACAATTTCTGGTATTCCAAACTTGGATCCACCAAGTTTTCTCAGCAATTACCTTTTGCTTATACTTCTTACAGGAATCGCCTCAGGATACCTAGTCACTGGACACATTAATGTTAATAGATATTCATTTCCTTTCTTTGTTTTGGAAGTGGCCCAACCCATCTATAATTACCTTGCTAAAGGGTTCTCCTCTAACTTCTATGGGTTGTAGGGGGCTTTCTGAATGGTTTCATTCGGTTTTCCAGCTATCTGGCATGTGTGACACACTCTGCAAAATCTGCTAACATCCTTGTGAAGTCCAGGCCAAAAAAATACTTCATAATCTTCTCAACAGTCTTCCTGATTCCCATATGTCCAGACTCATGCGTTACTGCTACAACTTGTTTCCTCAATGGATATGGAATCAAAATTTGATGATATTCACCCCATTCAGCATTTCCTGGTATATCTGCAAGTCGATGCTTCCTCATTAGCAATCCTTCCTTTAGATAATAACAGGTGGAGGTTTGTTGCATCTCTTCTTGATCAACAACTCTGAAGAACAGATCAGCCAACGATGTATCCCTCTTCTGCAGTTTCATTAGCTTCTCTCTTGTCACTCTGACCAACTTCAAGGGCTGAACTCTCCATATCTGCTAACTCTGCATATCTGTAGTTTCATTACTATCTTCAGGAACACTTTGACTACTTGGAGTCTCTTCAATAACAACAGGATCCCTCTTCTTCTTGGGAAATCTCTTCATTACTAACACTAGGGAAACTTCACTTTCCTGGAACAGTTCTTCTAAGTCTTAAAGATCCTTCACTTGATTCTTCTAGTGCAGGTAAATCCTCAGTATTTTCACTTGCAGACATAGTTATCTTCATACTCCTGGTAGTTACACAACTTGGAAACAGGTGGGGTTTTTCTTCTCTAAATCTACCGTAGGACTAACCCTTAATCGGCTTAATGGTTTGTCTGTCACTATAGGACCAGGAACAAATGGTACACCACCAACTTCATTACCCAGTAAAACATGTACACCTTCAACAGCTAGTGAGTCCTTTACAGCAAAGTCAACATTTCCTGTCACCAATTCACAGGACAAAGTGCAAGCGGCATATAGGAGTTACCTCTTCTCCTCCTATACCCTTCAAAATAACTGAATCTCCAGTGAGATTCTTCTCCAACTAATGGGTGAGCACCACGAACTACCACACTATAAAAGTTCCCCGTATCATGTAATACTTTGACTGGTACCTGCATACTTCCTCCTTGAGTTGTCTGCGTACCTTCATAGATATTTATTTAAAAGCCTCCAAGTTGCTCAGCCACTCACTGCTTGAAGTTACATTTCCACTGGTTGCTAAACACTCTGCTTGTTTAGTCTCAGTCGTTCCCCACACTGCTCTTCGTAGTTTGCTTCACCTGGTTACCTTTAACCACTTGACCAACTGGTTTGGTCTGCTGTTGTGTCTGATAACAATCTCGACTGTAGTGTCCTACTCTTCCACACTTGTAGCAGACAACATTAGTCTTCTGTATCTGTCTTGAGAACAGACTGGATGATGAGGATTTAACATTTAATTGCTGAGGGGTGTTACCTGGCTTTATATTGGCATAGCCACTAGAAGGATTTCCAGTTGTAATGTTCCTAAAATTTGGATGAGACCTCAAAACCTGTTGCGTTGTTGGTTCTGGTACTTGACATTATAATTTCTTTTGCTGGAAATTAAATTAAATAAAAGCTCAATGTAGCACTTTGTCAAGTTTTTTAACCTCTCTCTCTCTTAAATAGGTTCTTATGTGTTCAGGAATTCTCTAAGATATTGTTCTTGGACTACTAACTCCTCAAGTTCGTCCATAGATTTAAATTTAGCAGCCTCCAACCATCGTTTAAAACATCTTCTTACTTTGTAAGCATAATCCAAGAAAGTTATCTTGTCATCCTTTCTCAAAGATCTAAATCTTTCATTATAATATTCAGGGTCATCTGGTAAATTTGTAGCACATTGTGTTTGAGTACCTTGTACTCTTTACACTGATCAGCTGATAAGGCTAAATAGGCACTTCTTCCTTTACCAATGAGAACACTCTGTAACAAGACCGACCATTTATCCTCTGGCCATCCCATACCTGAAGCCACTTTTTCAAAGTGATCAAAAAAACTCATCTGGGGCTGCTTCTGTAAATTTTGGAATTAATTTCTGCACTCTTACTACATCAAATACAGGGTCTGAATTACCTTGAGTAGGGTTAGATGGTGTTACAGGTAATGTGGATCGAGCTTTTATTAACTCCATCTCCCTTTCATGTCTTGTTCTTTCTCTTTCCTCTTTTGCTTTTCTTTTTCTTATTTCTGCATTTCTTTTTCTTTTTCTCTTTTTTCTTTCTCTTTTCTCATATCTTCTCTTTCTCTTTCTGCCTCATTATATCTTTAGCTTAATCAAATTTTCTTCTGCTTCTATACGTCTAAGTTCTGCTTCTGCATCACTTTTCTCTTTCTTTTGTTCATGTTTATCTCTAAATTCTGCCTCAGCTGCATTCAACATTATATAATTGGTAATGTGCCTCTCCTAACTCTTCATCTACTTTACCAGAGTCCATCAATGCTTGGATTGCAATATATTTGATTTGTGCCTTAATCATACCACTAGACACATTACCACCACATGCCACTGCTAAAGCAATCCACTGTGCCTTAGTCAGGTTGGATTCAGATAACTCTTGGATGGAAGGAGTTGCTAAAAACCTCTGAACATTGAACAGAGCCATATTCTGTAAGTTACTCAACTAAATAATTCACAATACAAAGCAAAAAATAACTATGTGGTCACTCTCCTATCAAAATATATCCCTAACACCACCAGTATAAACCATAAACCAGAGTGATATTTTGTTTTGTTCCACGGGTCTCTGGGCACCAAACAATATAATGTCACGATGCGTATCAAGTACCTGGTTATTACACAACTAATCTCAAGATTCAAAAATATACCTCACTTCAGCCAGATACCTGAACTCTCATAACATTAATTATTACGACTGAGTACTCTAAAGGTAACAGTGATCCCTTAAGAAAAAACTTATTTATCAGTCACTTGAAAAATCAAACTAAGTCTATCAGAATATGTGTGAGGTATCAAAAATTAAACTAGAAATCTTCTAGAGTAAAAGGGCATTACTCCATCAAAAAACTCTAACTGTTTCCCTGGTCTTAATTCACTTTAGCAAAACTAAAAGAACAAAACATGTTTATCACTTTGCCTTATGCACACACAATCAATCCTATTCACTGATGATCAATAAATGAAACACTGTTTTTCTAAAAATGTTAAATACAAAAATTTATTTTTAGATTCAAAGTTTATAATTAAATTCACAATTAATTAGAATTCACAATCTGAAAAATTTATTATTAGTTGAAAATAACACAACACTCAATTAATTCTTGAATTAAATTATGAAACAAAACTAATTCACAAAAATTTTATCAGAATTTAAATTAATCAAGCAAAATTTAAACTATCAAGAATTACTCAAGATTAAAAAGAAAATCTTAACACATGAGATATCAACATCAATGTTAAATATGCAATGTTAAATTACCAAGAAATATTTAAAATGCTATGTAAATAAATGTTACATCACAAATATAAAAAATGTGAAAATATAAAGAGATTGTAAATAGAAAAACACACAAAAATACACATAAGATTTATCAATAATTACATGATGTCATTCCTAAAGAATTTTGGGTATACCGAGAGTTATACACAAAAGTTCTAGAAGCACAATACACAGGAAGTGACGTCTTTTAAAGCATTAATGTTGCGAGATACAATGGTTAAAAGTAAGCTTCTAATTAGGAATAGAAGAAAGTTATGTCATCCCAGTGAAACAAAACATTAAAGCATTTTTTTGAACGCAAAATCTTACAAAACATGACGTAATTGATCAAGACACGTATTCTTTCTCTCAGAGTGGCGTACATGACTCGAACATGAAACAACATGAAATCACTCGTCTTGAGCCCGTATGGTACGAATCGGTATTTGTTTTCAAAACCTGTCATCACTAACCCAAAACAAAGCGCTCGCTCTTATCTTAACTGATGACAATTGAAATGAAACAAGCCCTGGTGGACACACACACACATGTTCAAATACTACGCTTTTACCAAGAAAGATATTCGTTCTAAATTACGTTACTATTAAAATTGTATTAACAATTCTAAATTACGCTATCAAGATATTCAATCATTATTTCTTTTGAGATCTGATGCCAAACTAAATATGACACTTTAGCGATCATTATCATCAAACATAGCACATGAAAAAAGTAAATATGTCAAAATTATAGGAGGATATACGTATTACAAGGCAACATCATGAAAACACACACTTCTAGTTCTGGCAGGAACATACATAGAGAGCAGTAGAGCTCCATATATATTTGTCCATTTACATGCATATATAATTATACTTATATATACACACACAATTCTAGTCCTGGCAGGAACATGCACAGAGAGCAGTACAGCTCATTCCGCTGTGGTGACATTTGCATCTAACATGACAGTCACCCTTAGAACCACATTTTGTCAGTTCTTGACAGCTTTTAGCAATTGGTGGAAGTGTTGTCCATGTTGATTTCCATTCTTCACCCTCTTTTGTCCAGCACCACATAGCTGGACTTGGCACATAAGTCTGACGAACTAACGCCTGATTCCATAATGTATCCTGCTTGGAAAGCTGCACGTTTTGCATGTTCAAGCAATGCAGACTGACTTGGAGGAATTGAATCATATGCTCTCAGCTTCCTTACAAAGAAGTCTAACCTGGCATCAGTGACACTAGCACATGAACTTGATCTGTCGTACATGACAACAACATTCCTTTCTAAAACCTTCAGATCATTAGCATCAACTTCCTGTGGACAGTCACTGAATTTCTTGAAGACTGAGGTTACCTCACGGCAAACATGTTTGCCATGCTGACTTTTTAGCTTTTCCATGAAAAGCTGATATAACATTACATCCAGTAAATGCATGAAAAAATGGAAGCCTCTTAGCTTTGTGTTTACCAATAAAATTTACAATGTCATGAACTGGGATGTATCGAAAATGTTTTCCATGTCCATAAGCTAACCACATTTTCTCTAGGCCAAGTGCAATGAGATTTGATAGAACAGATAGTGCTATAATTAGTACATCAGTGTCTGTAGCTCTGATTATGACAGTTCTGTTTCCTTCGCAAACAGCATTCTTAGCATGGAGAAAGATCCATGTATCTGCTTCCTCTTGATTGCAAGGAGTTATGTTGACTAATGATGGCATCACCTTGTTGCACAAAGCTTCTGTTTCTTTTGTCACAATTACTGTGCTGGCTATCAGAAGTAGCTCTTACAAAGTGGATAATGTTAACATAACCTGGTCAGCCCATCATGCAGCGAAAAAGAGGTGTCCCAAATTTGACATTAGCATCACATCCCTCATGCCACTGCTTTATGAACAAGTACATTCAGTTGCTGCAATAAAACATGTGATGGGCAAAATAATTGATATTGTTGCTTTCCTGAATCCAGGACAAACTCCAGTTATAGCAGCTGATCATTATCCACTTTGTAAGAGCTACTTCTGATAGCCAGCTGTATTCCTGATAGCCAACTGTATTCTTGCTGCAGATATCTGTTGATGGAGGCTGTGTCACGTAGGGACATGTTGGCTGTTGCTGGTGGAAGTGGCTTTCTGGATATAAAAGCTCGTTTTACATTAATGTACGACTCTGGAAGATGAGGAATTTTTTTGGCTTTAGTTTCACTCTGTTATAGGTTTCGTAGTTCTCCCTGAGTTTCTGAGGTAGGGTTCTGAAAAACAGATATACTGGTGCCATGGAAAGAAGAAGTGGCTGTAGTTGCTGTTGGGTTATGAGCAATATTGTCTATAGCAGAAGTTGTAAATAACCCTTTCTGCAATATTGGTGGACACACAACCCCATCTCCTACATATTGGTTTACTACTGCATCTTCAAGTTGCGATGAGATTTCTAAAACTCGGTCATATACTATTTTCATGTAGTATATCAATTAGTTGTCTCTTTCTAGTTTTTTCAAACAGCTTCAATGCTACATACAATGAAAATGGAGTTTCACGATTTTTTGAGTGTCTATGTTTTACCTTCGTCACCTATCCTAGTATAACAATTATACTGAAACAGTTGTGCAATTGCAAAATCTGATCTCAGTACTTGCTGCTGAAGTTGGGACCTAATATCAGCACCATCCACCATAGACACAAACTGAAGAAGACCGGATGGAACAGACCCCTCAATATGTTCAGCACTAAATTAATTTTCAAATTTGATCTTATGGTCAATCATCTCTTTCCTGATAATTTTGGCTGCTTTAGCAAGGATAATGGCATTACTATAAACACATGCATCAGACAGAGCTGAACTCGCATCTTTCTTAAAGACAATAAGCACATCTCTCACTTTTTGATGAGCCTCCAAATTGGGTATGTGAGTGAGAAATTGATCTTTGAATCTAGCTGAATGTACATTTGGTGAATAAATTCCCAGTTGTACAAGCCGCTGCTTGTAAAGGGAGGTAAGCTCAGTAAGTTTAAACACAACAGATCCGTCTGCACTATTGCTTGTTTCTGTAATATAGGTAACCAGTTCAGAAAAAGCAGTTGGATAGGCATGTTTTTTGTTTCTACTCTCAATAGTAGCCTCATATTTTTTAGCATTTATATAAGCTGTTTCCCTATTGTACAATGTTACAAGACATAGTGGGTAATACTTTAGTTCTTGTGCTACAACATCAGGGCCACCAAGGGTTGCCAGCAGCTTGCCATCACCAAGTGTCATTGCACACTCTTTTAATCTATTATTAAGATTTCCTGTCATTGCTTTCCTAAACTCCTCGGTTCCCAATTCTTTACTACACAAAAAAACATACAAGATCATTTGTTTTTTGTTTAGTCCTTTTCACCTTACTTTGCACTTCCTCATTTCTTGTGTCTGTGCTTGATTTCCGTTTTTGAGCCCTTTTGAGGTTTGTGTTATTAAACATCAGTCTGCATGTTTGGTGATACACTGCTTTGTTTTTCCTCAGAGTTTCTTCAATCCCATCGCCATCATTAAGTCTAGCTGGATTCAGAGGAATGGGAAGTTCATTTATGGCATGAAAAATAGGAACATTTTCGGCAATATTGCAGTATTCATCATGTTCTGTTTTATAACTTGGAGGCGACTTCAATTCATCTTTTTATCCTGTTGACAGAGACAGCATTTGTTCCAATCAGTTTGTTGGTTTTGGATTTGTTGCAGAAGGGATGGCCAATCTTGTTCTGATTCAGCTATCATATCTGCAATTAGAAAGACAAATCCGGTCCAAAACTAGTCATTTAATCATATAAAAACTCTACAAAAAAAGATACATAAAAATTTGCAATAACATCTAAAAAAATTGGGTAAGTATTGGAATTTTTGTGTTTCAGATGTGAAAATGGCGACCATCTTGAAAAATGGTGGCCATCTTGGATTTTTGAGTGGCTAACGATTTTTTCACACTGTGGTGGGTATTGAGGTTATTTGTGACAAGTTTCATGCTTGTATCATCAAATGCATGATTCCATGCAAATATATCAGTTAGCCGCCCTACTAAAAACGTGGCCCTCATTATGTATAACTGAGTCACGAAAATATGAAATGTGATGAATATATAAATAAAGATAAAATCCACGAAGGAAACGGAAACACTAGAGTGCTGCGAGGCCTTTCGACGCTATGCCCTTTACTTAGCAGACTGAAGAAATATAAAAGTATGTTTACAAAGAAAGCTCATATAAGTGACAGATGGAGATTATAAAGAAAATATATGTACCTGGAATCGAACACAATTGAAGAATTAGTAGAACTGCCAAAACAGGATTAAATATTTAAGAGGTTTTTACAAAGGATTAGGATCAACCGTTCGGGACCAGGGACAGGACAATTAAAAGATTATACAGGTTCGTGACTGACCACCTAAAAATTTTTAGTACAACACAAAAATTCTCTTTTTTCCTTTTTGTAAACAAAATTTTTCTAATACAGGATCCAAATAATACATGCCAGGGCTAAGATTAAAATTACAACTGGAAGTAAGCTGGATAATAGCGGACTCCAATAGATTTCTTGAAGAGAAGTCTTTCGATCTGGCAATCACTGAACTTTCAGTCCAATTTATCCTGTGAGAGTTTTCACTTAAATGAATGAATATAGCATTGGATGCTTGTCCAGTTTTGACTGAATACTTATGTTGCTTAATACGTACATATAATCTTTGCTAGATTGGCCAATATAAAAAGAGGGGTAATCCAAACATGGAATTTTTTATATTATGTTGTTGTTTTCTTTAGGGCTATTTTTTATTAACATTCTTTTGAGTGTGTTATTATAGAAAAAACGGGGTTTACATTAAAAGGTTTTAACAATGATTTTATGTTTTCAAAGCCACTAAAATAAGGCAAGCCAAGAATGTTCTTAGGGGTTTCTTTCTTCATGTTACTTTCACTATAAAACTTTTTGTGGGCTTTTTTTATAACAAATATCTAGTCTATGTGAAGGATAACATAAATCTGTCCCTATTTTTCTTATGTATTCAATTTCTTTATCCAAATACTGGGGGCTGACAATGCTCAAAGCTCGTAAAAACATAGAGGAAAAAATTGATATTTTGATGTTGAGGTGATGGCCTGAATAAAAATGGACATAAGTTAAGTTGTTGGTTGGTTTCCTATAAATACTGAATTTACATTGAAATGGTTCTCTATGTATTAAAACATCTAAGAAAGGGAGGCAATTGTCTTTTTCTAATTCTAACGTAAACTTAATGAATGGTACCTGGTTATTCAAATTACAGAGTAAATCATTTACATCAATACCAGCACGCAAAACAGCTAAAATATCGTCAACATACCTATACCACTTTAAAGGAGTATAAATGATATTAGGTATATATCGTTTTTCAAAGAATTCCATGTACAAGTTTGAGAGGAGTGGGCATAAAGGGTTGCCCATTGCCATAGCAAATTTTTGTTGGTAAAATGCACCATTGAATATAAACTTACAATCACAAATGCACAACCTAGGGAGAGAAATGATATGATTTACAGTTAGAGGTAATTCGTGATGGATTAATTCATTACTAAGATACTCTAAAATAGAATCTATAGGGACTTTAGTAAAAAGAGAACAAACATCAAAACTAACGAATCTATCAGTGGGGCAAAAAGTGATTTTGTTTAATTTATCAACTAAATCTACACTATTATATACGTGAGAATCTGAGATAGTTCCAAGTAACGGAGACAAGAGTTTGGTAATATATTTCGAAAGTTTATATGATATTGAGCCAACGGTACTGATAATAGGCCGCATAGGATTGTTTTCTTTATGTTTTTTTACTAATCCGTACAAGTAAGGTAACGAGGGAAGTTTTTTACCGACAACTGACCTATTAGTTCTTTTTATCTTAAAGGATTTTTTCGCTGTGCTGTTGAAACTTTTTATGACTTGATGAAGGGGATTTTTGTTAGTTTTTGTATGTCGTATCATCATCCAGTAGGGCTTGCATACGTGGTATGTAGTCAGCTTTATCTAGAATTACAATACTATTCGATTTATCAGCTTTTGTGATGTGGATTGTATTGTCTTTTTTAAGGTCGGTCAAGCTTTTCTTATAGCGAGCAGGGAAATTGCTTTCATGCCTAACATTCGCAGCTCCATAAATGATACCTTTAACTATATCAATATGATTTTGAGGAATATCACAATGTTTTTCAAATACACATAGGGACGACGCAATCGTTAAAGCAGAGGGTCTGTTAGATACAAAGAAGGATGAACCATATCCGAGCGCACTCACAACATTTTCACTTATTTGTTTACTTGATAAATTTATAACACAGTCATTGCGTGCACTATTAGTCCAGTCACTGGTATCAATAAGATTTTTAGTTTTCTGTCGAGTTTTCTTGTTAGGGCATCTGTAGTCTTACGAAGTTTTCCATAAATTTCTTGTTGCAGCGAGTCCTTCCAATTATCCTGGATAGAATGATTAAGTAAAGGACGTAGCGTCGAAAGGCCCCTGCAGCACCCTGTGTCTTCGTTTCCTTCAAGGATTTTATCTTTTATTTATATTATATATATATATATATATATATATATATATATATATATATATATATATATATATATATATATATATATATATATATACTGTATATATGTGTGTGTGTGTGTGTATGCCTGTTTGTGTCTTGTGTCTGAGTCTGTGAATGTGTGTGTGTGTAAATTTTTACTCCACAGGAGCTTTTATGTTATTTGCTGGCAATAATGATGAAGAGATAAGTTTTAACATTATAAAGGCCATTTCACGCCAGATATGATGCTATGCGTGCCACACTATGGTAGCCATGCTGTGGCACATGACTTTTAATTGTTGGCATTGTTTTAAGCGAAGCCATTCACACCGGGTGCGAAGCTATGCTACCGATGTCTGCGACATAGCATTCATGTCTTCCAAGATTGCCAGGAGCTCAATATTTGTGGACGTAGCTCGCCTTTACTCGTGCGCACATAGGTCTCACAGCAGATGTTCCTGCCTCATGGCTTAAATCTAAATATACTATACAGTAGGTATATTAACACGCACACACACACACACACACACATATATATATATTATATTTCCAGTAGAAGTCGCTGGTCACAGTTTTATGCCCCCCCCATTATTATTAATTTTGCCCTTTGTTTATTGAGACTAGCATCGCCTCCGCATTAGGTCGTAGTTGACCTAGATATCAGAGCAAAGTTATCAACATTTCGATCTGTCCTTCTTTTTACCTGGAACAGATATTGAGATGACACGGATCAAAAAAGGCAAAGATACGAGACTGAATGCCGCTCCCTCAAGCAGCTTAGCCCAACAAAGCTGCTTAAAACACCTTTCTAAAGGCAAATTAAGCTGCCTGAATTTTCTTTCCGTAGGACACCTTTGAGGGCAACCAATCGCTGACCACCTGGCAAATGACACATCGTTTGCACATGGCCCCAGTTATTGGCAGAATTTGCACACGGCACCGATACCCGGCCACAGCCTCAAAAGGGAAAGACAGGAGATCTAAGGGGCAGTAAGCAGTTAGTCGTGTGAGCAGTAGACGTTCAGTAGCAGAAGGGGCCCTTAGCCATACATGCGGGCAGGTGATACATTTGCTGAGAGAACATTCATTCCCACTCCGCTCGCCCGTCCGACTCCAGACCTCAGTCATCCTCGAGTGCATCGCCACCGTCCCTCGTCATCCTTCGCCAGAGACCCGCTTCCCCTAAGAGGGACCTATTCGCAGTGGACTCATCTTGGACTGTGCCTTGCCCTTAGTCAAGACTCCAGTAGAAGGATCTTCAGGCGTTGCAAGCCCTAACAATTTACTTACCCATTTTCCCTTCTAATACTTTCTTTTGTAAATATGATTCCTTAAGTTACCCCAAGTGTTTACGTAACATTTCCTTAAGAAGTAGAACCTTCAGCTCCTAAAAAATCACCCTTTCTTCTTTGTTTTTACAAGGCCAATTAAATAAAGTTTCCGTTTGCCTGTAAAATCCCATAAACCCAGGGAAATACATATATATATATATATATATATATATATATATATATATATATATATATATAAAATATATATATATATATATATATATATATATATATATATATATATATATATATATATATATATATATAGGTATAGGTTATATATATATATATATATATATATATATATATATATATATATATATATATATATATATATATATATATATATGTATATACATACATTTATATATATATATATATATATATATATATATATATATATATATATATATATATATATATATATATATATATATATATATGTATATATATATATATATATATATATATATATATATATATATATATATATATATATATATATATATATATATATATATATATATATATATATATATATATATATATATATATATATATATATATATGTACACACACTCAATAAAAGGTTAGTCGTCTAATGGTGTTAAATCTTCTTAGTTTTACGATGCACTCAGTAAGTATATATTTCTATAAAGCATTAATCATGAGGTTACTGCAACCCTGCAAGCTGGACATTTTCATGTGGTCAGCAACATCAGTCATATAATTAATTCTTAAAACAAGCCGAAGACCTCTGAAATCATAACGAAGTTCACACACACACACACAGAGAGAGAGAGAGAGAGAGAGAGAGAGAGAGAGAGAGATAAACTGTAGTAAAAAAAACTCATTATAACAACAACTGCGAATCAAAAAATCATGCGCCATCAATCTACGATAATCAGTGGATATAGAAGTCTTTAAATAGTTTTTAACACCTGTCAGAGGTCTCCCATGCTGTGAAGATTACCACTGTACTCACCCAGGCAGTTTCAGTATTGTATCTGTCATTTGTACCCTTTACCAAACCTCCCCTCATTAAAACCAAATTGTTAGCTTGGACACAAAAAGACCTTCCCCCTCTTTACTCCTGCCATTTACAATGCTGTATGAGGGGAAAGTGAGCCTATAACACACCAAGGTTGTGCTATTTGTTGTACGAAAAGCATTCAACTTATTTTTTTGCAGTAGATTGTTACTTAAAGATAAAGCTCAACATGCCTTTTAAGGCTGCGCTCTATAGTTTTGTAGTATCCGGTGTTTGATAGAAGTATTGATATATAAATTAACAAAAGTATACTCATGAAAAGTAAGAGATCAGAGATTAATATTTTTCGTTTTTCTTAGAAATTTTATAATATTAAACCTGGTTGAATCACGAATATGTTATGCATATCTTGAGAGATTCAAGTATTCCTTATAAATAATGAAATATACGAAAGAAACTCTAAAATTAAATGATCCTGCTTTATTACATAAACCGCAAATATTACGAACTAATAACTGGTAAATCAGCAAAGTCATAAAAAAAAATATTCGAATATAGTCAAGTCGAAACATCTTATCTTTGATGTACAGAATCTTGTACGAATTGGGAAAAAATAATAAATCGAAGTTTGAATTACTAGCCCAGGAACTTTAGAGTTTTGAGGTGAAATAATTAGATAAAAGCTGAAACTTGGCACACATGTAGAGATTTGTGACTTGAACAACATACCAAGAGTGCCATGGCCTCCCGCGCTTGCGTTAGCCGCCATATTGGTAAATAGTCACCGGCTCCTCGGCACTGACCACACATGGATGAGCACGATAAACCAGCCCTCCTACATACACATTGATGATGGCAACCTTTGCAACAGTTACAGCTCACTAAATATAACAGACCATCTGGAGCTGGAGGTTTGATTGAAGGGATTGGTTTCAGTCCGGATCCGCAACTCTGCCATCCCCATTCGCTTGGAGAAAGATGGTTACCATGCCAATTTTGCACTTGTAAGAACACCCTAAACGAGTGCAGATGAGCTGCATCAGCTGTTGGTGGCAATGTGGATAGCTGAAAGTCAGACTTGAGTGGCATCTTTGCTACTGTTCTCTTATATGCACAAAAGCGTTTGAGTTTTGTCAACTCCATACACAAAAAGGAGGAAAACTTCACCAGCTTTGGCCACGTCACCTTCAGATGCTACTGGATTATCAAATACAGACACTATGTCGCACATATCTTTGCTATTCTTCAGGATATCAAAGGACCTTTTTTTCCCTTTCCCATATATAGCTGATGTTGTGTCGCAGCCTGTAACTGCTTGGAGGAACAGCAGATGTTGCCGAAGATGTCCCAGATTAGCTTGAAGTTTGCTAATATCATACGTCTTGTTGGGACTATGAGCTTTACCTGGTTTAATGAAAAGTATTTTCGTGGATGACTTAGAAAGTGATACAAGAAGTACAAGCAAGTCTGTGTCGTCACATTATATCCAGTGTCTTCTAATGACCAAGCAGTTTGGACAATGGACATAATTATGTGCATCATCATTGGCAACTATAACCTTATACCAGCAGACTGGAGGCATTCCTTCAGCTTATCGATCAGCTGTGTCTTGTTATGCTTATTACACAGGAAATCTGCCTGTGGTAAGGTTGTGTAAAATTCTTCTTCCACTGCAACTTCTATAGAACAGTGTTTGGATGCCCTGCGATATTGTTCCTGAGATTTGGTAGTTGGTGTTATTGGGTAGCCATCAAACACAACTGTTGCATTTTTGCCATAATGATTTAGTACATAACCTGTGTAGGTTTGAAAGATATCCCTGTACACAGCTGGCCTTGGCCACAACTTTGTGAAGAAGATGGCCACCATCCACGACATACTGGTATTCATCTGAAACCAGTACTTCCCAAGATCCATAAGATTCCAACTTAGCTGCTAATGCTGCTTTGTTTCCTTTTCTCATTGAGATGTCGTCAAAGAGGGAAGTACTGTAGGTTTAGGGGCCAGCTCATAGGCCATATATTTGGAAAGTTGATCATCATCTTTCAGAACACATATTATTCTGTTGAACAGCTGCTAAGAGTTCACTGCAACAAATTCTTCACGAACTTTAAGTCCATTTGTCATTATTGATATTGGCCGTGCTGTGTTCTTTCGTTTCAGGTGTATAGCAGAGAACTTCTTGCCATCCATATCATGCATTTCTTTCAAGCCGATTGATTTTGCTGTATCACAGTTCACTAAATCATCAGCAATTATTCCTGTTCCCAGAGATACCAAACCACTAAATGTTTCTTGAAATGGAGAGTGAGATTGTAGCCAGTTTTGTATTATGTGCAAGTGCTTCTCATCATGAAACTGGCGTGATTCTCGCAATTCAACATGCTGTTCCCAATCCATCAAGGGTGCGAATGTTGAAATCTGCATTGCCAAATGTATATTGAGAAAACCATCTTCTCTTACATTCACAGATTCAGCCCTAACTACCGAGTTAACATAGCATAGAGTCTCTTTGTATGACGCTGCCACTCCTAGCTTTGCTAGAATATCAATTAGTTGGCGGGAAGCACAGCGCCTATGTAAGAAAACAGATAAACACATCTGGAGTGAAGACAAGAAAGACCTCGGTCGTGCTACAGATATTATTGCATGCTGTATGCTCAAGCGCTTTTGCTTATTTTTCATATTCTCACAGCTACTCTTTGCTTTTGTTACTTCGTCAACAAAGTCACGGAGAGTGTCTGACACCTGCTTCATTGAGGAAGTAGTAATGTCTTCACATACTGGATACCCGGAATTATCATACACACGTGCGCGTATATCTTCACGTAAGATGGCGGCAGCTGTCAGTACAACTCGGCGTCTCTCATCTTGAATATTGCTTTCTCTGTTTTTATACCATGAATCTGATAAGGATCTACTGACTGCTTCAGTGAATGAGACAATATCATTTCCTTCACATTTACTGACAGTGATAATTTCTCCATATCTGTCTAGTAGTTTTTGTTTCAGTGTCTTAACTGTGTATACAGTCTCTGTTGTGTCTGCAGCCTCCATCATCATCCTGTGCAATTCCTGCAGTGAGTACTGGCACTCATTGTTGTTATCTAAAATGTCACACAGTCTATTGAAAGCTTCTGATGCACCTCCCTGGCATGGTCTTCCAACTGTTTTATGACAACTGGATGCACCACTATCACTGTTAGTTTTGCAGAAATCATTGTAGCACTTCCGATGGTACTTAGACTCTGCAGCTACTAGGTCAGTAACACTGTCAGTCCTGCTTAATACCAAATAACCAAGTTGATCATTCCTTTCCTTTGCTCTTGCCAGCACTGTTTCCTGTAGCGTCAGTGTCGCAACTTCATGTACGGACCTACGATACTTTCTTGGCTCTTTAAGCTCTGCAGTTTTATCAGCTGTTTCGCCACAGAATAAGCAATGCAGTTTAATGTCAAATTCAGTTAATTCTGATCGCAGACAAAGCGCTTTCTTGTGTGGCTCCTCTATGTCCTTTTTGGGGACAGGTCTTCGAGTGTACTATCTACGGCAGTTGATACGTACTTGTAAAGAAGTTTTGTTCTTGAACTGCTCGTGCAACCCATCCTTTCGAGCCAGACTGGCGGTTACCAAGATATGCAGTCCTCGAGTCACCTCTACACTTGGAGAGCCTTTTAAGGGAAGCCTACATATCAGACAATCCAATGCAATCGGTACCTGAAAGAAGAAAACAGCGCCCAATTTCGCGTTTTTTCCTGTTTATGCCTTATAACTTCTTTATTTTTCAAATATGCATAAACTTGTATATATATTTCGAAAGGAGAAAGTTTGTTCTACAACTTTTGTTTCGAAGCATTTTTTCATACAGGCCACCATGTCTGTGGAAATTGTCTTTGAAAATAAAGTTATTACTTAAATTTCAATATTTTTGCTTTAGTTCATATAAATTTACATATTTTTGTAAAATGACCTAGTCATTGTTATAAAACAATACGTTCTCAACTACTTTTATTGAGTGGTATTTATTTATAAAACTGTTATTTTACGAGATATTTGAATTTTAAGAGAATTTTAATATGGCGACCATTTTCCAATATGGCGGCTAACGCAAGCGCGGCAGGCAATGGGACTTTTGATATGTTGTTCAAGTCACACATCTCTACATGTGTACCAAGTTTCAGATTTTATCAAATTATTTCACTAAATCCTATATTTTCCCCTAACGCTCCTGGGGTATACATATTCATCACTTTATGAGAAAAGTACTATTAGTTCTAGTCTATACTCTTGATATTATAGGTTCAAATGTAATCCATTTTATCAAAAACATTTTCGTAACATCCTTTTCAGTTTTCCTTCTCTTTGAAAGGACATGTTCTTGTGTTGTTTTAGTACTTGATGTTGCAACCGCTGCAACACTGAAATCAAGGGAACATTTCCTGTTCGCCCAGGTTGCTTTGCAGCATAATTCTCTCATTATCACTTTACTAATTGTTAGACTTTGTCCCTCCTTTAGCATTAAATTATGGATTTCCGAATTGAACCTCTCTTAATTCTTATAATCTTCCTTTACGTTAAGAAAAGCAATTTTCCTTCCAATGTTTTCAATTTGTAAAAATTCCCGGGAAGACAACAAGCTTTGTTCGTTAAAAGAAAGAATCTCAGATAATTCTCAAAAATAAGAATCTGATGCTGACAGCTTCATGATGATGATACTTGAAATTTTATAATCAATGACGGTCTTCTTCCTTATTTTGCCTTTTCCTGCAATCATTGGAAAATGGAAGGAATCAATTTGTTTATTTCTTAACCTAATGCAGAGAATGTTGTAACTTGCTGTCTATAATAATAAAATCCGAGTAGAACATGTTTGTCCTCCCCTAGGTGACGGTAGAGGAGATATGACACAGCCACCCACCCGCTGCAAACCAGTTTGTCCGCCCTGGATGGGCAGAGTAAGTAGGGGAGACATCCACCTTCCTCCTGCAAACCTGTTTGTCTGGCTTGGGTGGGGCGGGTTGGAGTAGGGGAACAGGAGAAGAAAGGAAGACATCCACCTCCTCCTGCAAACCTGTTTGTCGAAATAAGGGTGGGGGCGGGCCAGTGGGGAACAGGAGAATAAGGAAGACATCCACCCTCCTCCTGCAAACCTGTGTCCGCCCCAGGTGGGAGTGAGGTAGGTAGGGGGTCGGGAGGGTAGGGAGACAGCAGTGCCGGGTTCCAGAGCGGGTAGCACGCACCAACCAGCTCATTGTTAAATGTTTTTCATATTTAAACAAGTTAGGTATTAAATGTAGAGGAATTAGTTCTGGAGATGAACAGGTCATCTTTTCCTAAATATCCAGATATTGCGATATTCGAGTCAGTTTCGGTGTCATACAGAGAGCAGTAACCCTTCACTGTCATTAAACTCGGTGTCTGACCAAGACTTAAACATACGCTATTACCCTGTGAACAGCACGACTTAAATTAATGTTAATGCCGACGGGATTTTAATGGAGTCATCTTATATCTCATTAAGAAAGACATTTCGGTTAACAGTTATATCCCTGGTTTCATAGCGTAAACGTTCCCAGCGTGACACTAAGGCAGACATTGTCGAATGCAAAAATACACCCGTTTTGTTGAATTCCTGGGCTGTAACACCACTCAGTCCACAGTTAGTTCTGGTTTTTAGTTTTCTGTCAAAGAAAACTATTGTGACGGCTTTGTCTGTCCGTCCGCACTTATTCTGTCCGCGCTTTTTCTGTCCTGCCTCAGATCTTCAAAACTAAAGAGGCTAGAGGGCTGCAAATTGGCATGTTGTTTACCCACCCTCCAATCATCAAACACACTAAATTGCGGCTCTCTAGCCTCAGTAGTTTTTATTTTATTTAAGGTTAAGGTTAGCCATATCCGTACTTCTGGCAGCGCTACAGGTACCAACAACACAGGCCACCGCCGGACCATGCCTGAATATCATGGCCGTGGCTGAGACCACCACCGGACCTGGCTGAGTTTCATGGGCCATGGCTGAAAGTTTCATACAGCATTATACACTGTACAGAAAACCCGATTGCGCCGAAAAAAACTTGGGCTCATTTGTTTGTTGTTTTTTTTTTTTTTTTTTTTTTTTTTAGTATAAAGCCCATGTCACAACACCACAAGAGGCGGTCGCGGGAAGTTTGTGCGACTAAGGAGTCTGGTTTCTGTTGTGGATCACCCGTAGAAGTTTATTTACACTGATGATTGGACGACCAAAGGTTAACGAACATGTCATATTTGTTAGTCATTTACTTGTATGGCTCGTGTAAGGACTGTTGTATCAGGATCTTATACATAGCGTATTATATGCAATTGCATAGGTCGCTGCTACGAGCAACGTTTTTAGGCTAATTAGTAGAAGTTAAGACGCGTTTTGATGTTCCTCGTTTATATGGAGCGAACCACTCTTCGCGGAATATTTTTTCCACCCTTGTTAAGAGACTATGATTATACCAGTATAACGAATACTAATCATGAAAGGATATTAAAGAAATTAATATTTTAAAGAATTATGTTCTGCTCCAAATATTTAGAGTTAAGCAGTAAAATATAGTTGCACAATACGAAAAATTTCTCCGAATAATTCATTTTAGTGTCAATGGATTCCGGTTCGCATTCAGTAAATCTCCAGAAACTATATTTGGAATATTCTTTGTGTTGAATAATTAGATCATTTCAGTTTACTGCATGACGGTTATTTTCATCATTAATATCTTTCCTTGACAAGCTATCAGAGGGAAAGTTCAGTTCTTACTTTTCAATGAAGAAAAAATTCAATTTTTCGTTATAAGAAAGAAGATGAAGTTTTATGAATTATCATTCAAATAAGTTGTCTTAAACAACAGTTTTTTTCCGATCCAATTTAAATGGAATTTGCTTTCTTTTTAATACAAAATTACACTGTTTTAAAGGACCTCTGCAGTTGGTTACATTTTACAAGCAAGAGAATAGATATAATAAAAAAAAAAAAGACTTGAAATTTCAGTTTCCATTTTAAAGATATATATATATTTTTAAATGGGGTTTTCATTTGTCTGGCTTTGAAAAGGACAGTCACTTATCGTTATCGTAAAGGTTTTGCAATTAAATGTGTAAAGGCTTGCGAAGGTGACCTTTGAAAAGTTGGGTCAGCTATTCGCAGGGTCCATTTTCACTGTACGCAGCAAATAAGAAAAGTGCTGAAACATTCGCATACCACAAGGGTCGAAGAAACCACCTTGGTGACCGGACACGAGCTGGAAAATGCGTTTTCAGCAAAGAACGTTCTAGAAGCTGAACCAGTTACAAAATCCGGTTTTTGAAGGATGCTTCTTAATAATGTATGGTATGTACGTGTACTTCGTGACGCCTCGAAGTACAGAGGCGTGTCTTGCCGAACTTTGACCTCGAATACAAAAGTACGTTCGTTCTTGCGTTACATAATGAATATAATGGGAGGAACCGTTGTTCGAATTGGACTTGTGAGATCCGATTCTTGTGTGTCTGAAGATGTGAGTGATTTTTCACATGGAGACTGTCCCAGAGGACTTGTGGAGTGAGTATTTCTGTTCCACTCCATTCCTATTCCTTTTTCCTCTCTCCCTCCTACAAGGATGAGAGTGGTATGACATTTGAGATGACCTGTTTTAATTGATTGACGTGTTCATGTTTTGACAGATGAGTTATTTTCTGTAATTGGGGGTTTATGATTTTGGAGCATTATTTCCTTAGAAGATTTTCTGATAGTTATGTGAAACATTGGATTTCATTCTTCGTAATTTTTAAGAAGTTATTTTTCGTTGATTTTTGTCAATAAAGGGTTTTAGTTTTGTACTTAGTATCTCATTCCAGTAGTCCTTAGATTTTAGTTAGGGAAAGATATAACTTACGATGCCGGCTCACGTTACTGCTATCACACAATGTCTCGGAATAAGCGAGATCAAACCTCTGTTCATAAAACAGATACTTAAATCAAGTATAGGCTCAGAAATGGCCTTTACAATTTTTTGTGGCAGCGTAAAAGGTAGCGTAAAGATAGCGTATAAGGTAGTTAGGGCAGTTAGAAGGTGTTAAATAATTAGGCATGTATACGTTTCGAAGAGACATAAATTAGTGTTGGCATCTCAGGACAAGGATTTTGTCCAGAGTCAAAGAAACAAAAGGGCGAGCCTTTAGCATCTATCTCGCTGGCTAAAGTGTTTCGTGAAGAGTGCTTTGGGTAGGGGTAGAAACAGTGATATTGTGCAATAATTGCGATATTAAGACCGTTATGCGTTGTGTTAAACACGTGAATACGAGAGAGTGTTTTTGTTTCTCTCTCCATCTTCAGTTTTGATGGAAATTCGAGTTGCTGCTAACGTAAGTGTTGTGATGTTATCTTTTTCTTTTTTTAGTTGTGTTAATGTAAATTGTCCTTTTCGTTGTGTTGTATCTGGTGATAGGGACAACTGTGTGTTTTTGTCGTTAGTTTTGACATACAATGTTTGGTATATTCAATTTTAGTGAATTGTTACGTCATCACCACGGTGACATAGTAATTGCGTCACGAGTTTTGGGCGGAGGTCGTACTTTTTTGCCACGCCTAGTGAAGCGCTGAGCGTATTATGGTGTGTTGTATTTTTTTTTTTATAGCAAACGGTACGCATCGGCGTGTATTATATAAAGGTGATATTTGGTTGTTAGGTTACTTCTGGGAACTTTAATATTTGGGTTGTATCCTACGTGATATTTATGAGTTGCAGGGTGCAAAACAGTTTTATATAAGTGTGAATGCACTTCTTGGTTTTGTAGTCATACATACATATGCGTGTGGGTACATGTGTGTGAAAAAAAGTATGTGGGCAGAGCACTTGCCGGTTTGCTTGAGTGACACTTTCCGTTTGGAAGAACTGGAAGTGTTGATCCAGCAGTTTTACCGTTGAGACAGAGCTGAGAACCCCGAGGTTTGGTGTTAGCATTTTTCTGACAGCGTCATCAGGCCTTCGATGCATTGTAAGTTAGGGTAGAAAGACAATATTCTCTTTCTAAAAACATCTCTCTGTGCCTGAAATCCTCACCTTTCCCGTGTCTTTTTTTGTGGCCTTTTATAGCTTGGCCTGCTGGGACAAAGTGAACTTGAATTTTTTTTGACTGACTAAAAGAGGAGTCTAGAAGTTTCATTTGAAATTAGGATGAATGATGAGAAAGTTAAAGCCATTGTGAATTTTCCAGTTCCCAAAGCCAGGAAACAGATTCGTTCATTCCTAGGTATGTCAGGGTTTCTTTCGAAAGTTTTGTAAAATGTTTTCTACAAAAGTGGTCTCCATTGACAGATTTGTTTCAAAGCTAAAGACGTTAAGTTTGTTTGGGGTGATAGTCAGCAATTGGCTTTACGAGGAAAGCTTAAGAACAGCGTTTGGTTGAACCCACCTGTTTTGAAGTTTCTAAATTTTAGTCATCCGTTCACCTTAGTGACTGTTATTACGCGAGTCAGGAAGGTTAGGTGCGTGTTTGATAACGAGAAATCTGAGGGGAAATCCAGGTGAAATCAATTGCTTTTTATAGCAGTGAAAGTTCAAAACCCGTGGTAGTAACGAAAGGCTGATGTCAGTTGTGAACAAAGGAGGCTTTGCAGTCGTCTCTAGCCTTGTTCATTTTATGATGTTGTTGTTGGGAAATAAAGTTGAGATTTTTACAAATCATATCAACCGTTGTTAGAAGCTTTTTAATAATTGCCAAATTTGTCGCCTAACGAGAGCACGTTGGTTCCTGACATTGAGAGATTTTGATGCAAACCTCAAATACATTGAAGGTAAGCATAATTTATTTTGCAGATGCATTGAGCAGATATTTTCCGGTCGAGGATGAATAATTATAAACCTTAATTCTGTGCGGAAGAGGAAAAAGTAAATATTTGGTTCAAATTCTCTGATATTATTTAGTTCTGAGATATCTGCATTAGAGGACATACACGTTCCTAAAGTGCATACTTCGGGGAGAAATACACAGTCAAGACAGTCTATAGGATTAGATTGTTATTCGTGATATGAGAGTAACGCCGTGTGTTATATTACGGGTGAAAATGTCATATATGGGACATAGGCTTGCTCGAACAAAAGCAAGATGAAGATAAATTGTTGTCAGATGCTAAAGCATTTCTTAAGGGAGTTTCACCGAAGAAAGGGTATAAGTTGCCTTTTCTGGTCTAGAGTTGGAGAATAATTTATTGGTGAGAAAGTTAAGTATAACTTGCGAAGTACTCAAGCATGGGTGAAATTACACAAATCATCGTGCCAGAGAGTCTAGTACCACAAGTTCTAGACATTGTACATTGTAAATTTGGTTCTCCTCATTTAGGGTGTGGACAAGACGTATGAAAACGTCAGGTCAAAGTTCTTTTGGAAAAATATGTTTTGGTTGCAGCAAGAAGCCTTTGTGAAGAAGTGCGCTATTTGCAATGCGAATAAGCCAGCGACGACAGTGTCGTGTCGTTTGGGTTCATATCCCGTACCAAATAGGCCGTTTCAGAGAGTGCATATGGATATTCTGGGTAACTTCTCAGAGTCCGCTTATGGTTATAGACATTTAATTAGTAGTTGTTGACGAGTTAACTCGTATTTTGTTGAGATTTTCCCACTGAAATACAAATCAGCTGAGGAAGTTGCTATAGCGTTCTTTAAGGGATAATTTGTAGATATGGTGTTCTGAATGTCTGATCACAACAATGGTAGGGAGTATTATTAATAAGACGAAAATATGGTCTTGCTAATTTTACTGGGAATAAAGAAAGTATCTATAATCCAGTATAGACCTGATATATATAAATTGGGAAATAGATTTATTGTTGTGAATGAAAACACAGGTGTGTCTCGTTTGACACATATTTCTAAGATTAAAAAGACGGGTTAATGGGTATTAGCATGGATGCATTCCTGGGTTGTATTGTTGTTTTGGATGAGGTAAGTTACGGGGAATGTCATTTTTTCCTTTCGGGTGTTAATGGGTTGTAAAGGTGAATCGACTTATTAATTTGTTGTAATTCTGGAGGACGTAAACAAACCGTACAGTTTTATAATATTTTAATAGTTCAGGTTCATTGTGATTTCTGATGTAATATGTATGTATTAGTGTAAATTGTGTGCAGAATGCCGTAGAGTTTTGTAGATATAAGAATTTGAGTTTTATTTTTTTTTTTATGGATCGCAACTGCGGTTAGGGATTTCAACGTTCGCACTATGGCGATAGAAATGGGTTACTTTGAGTTAATGGTTTTCTTTCATATGATTTTGGGAATTGTGACATGGGCTAATTTCATACGAGATTTGATATATATGTTATATATGTTATTATGTTATTATGTTATGATGTGTTTTGTCGTCTGACGCAATATCTTTGAATATAGAGTTACAGAATAAGGGTTTGTTGTTTATGATTTTGTTTTGGGGTGGTATTTAGTATATCGGACCAAATAGTGTTTAATCTTTTTTCGGTTGGGATATGTCAGTTGGGATTTCGGAGGTTTATGGAAGGTTTTGATAGGGATATCGAATTCAGTATTTGGGTTTTTCAGTTCTCTTTTAAAATATCATAGGAGCTGTACCATGAGTAATTGTAGTTGTTAGGATCATTTTAACGATTGTTTATTAAGTTTATTATTGCTATTCTTTTGACCCAAATTAGTGAAATGGTTATTGTTAAATGTTTACTAACCGGAGTAGAACCTCAATGTCATTTTACGATGATATGATACGTATTGTTCAGATTTTAGGATTGCCTTTCGTTATTCAGTGTATGGATAGGATTCTTGAGTATTTTTTTCAGTTGGACAAGAATCGAAATGAATAGTTCCTTTGAAGTTAGTGAAACTTGGTAGTGAGTTGACTTTGGAAATTCCGGGTACCAACTTATAATTGTTTCACATTGATATAATATGACCTTTGCACTATATAGTCTTATCTGGTTCAGTAATAATATGGTATAGGGAATAGACGAGTTACTTTTTGATATGACTGTCGATATGACCGACTCACGGAAAATATCCATTTATATCCTCGTAAATGGAGAGGTTGGAATAGCTTCACCGTCCTCAACATATGAAAGCTGTCAACGTTACTTCTGCACTTTGGAGAGATGTCGGGAGGATGTCTTCATGTTGCTGTCAAGGTTGCAAACTTTCGAGGAGACGTTGGGTTGGCGCAAAAGGATTTGCGAGCGCCACTTTCAACATGGGCTTGTGCAGTTGCGAGCCATTCATCTTCGTCGGATCGCTGGGAGACGCAGAATACATTCAGCTTTGACTGGTGCAGTCGCAAGCCTTTCATCTTGTTGATTACCGTTGGCGTGCGCAGTCGCAGGCCTTTCAGCGTGAGCAGTACCAGGAGAGAAATCGTCTAGATTAATGCGTTTCTTGAATGAACTGGTTGTGCTATAATATCTGTGTTATAAGATATATATAAGTTTTGCACCTAGACATTTTGAGGTGGGGTCCACCTCAGGTATTTTTTTCCGAGCAATCTGAAAGGCTCAAAGGTGACCTTTGAAAAGTTGGGTCAGCTATTCGCAGGGTCCATTTTCACTGTACGCAGCAAATAAGAAAAGTGTGAAACATTCGCATACACACAGAGTGTCGTAAGAAACCACCTTGGTGACCGGACACGAAGCTGGAAAATATATTTTTCAGCAAAGAACGTTCTAAATGAACCAGTTACAAAATCCGGTTTTGAAGGATGCTTCTTAATAATGTATGGTTAATGTACGTGTACTTCATGACGCCTCGAGTGTAAACAGAGAAAAGTCGTTTGCCGAACTTTGACCTCGAACACAAAAAGTACGTTCGTTCTTGCGTTACATAATGAAATATAATGGGAGGAACCGTTGTTCGAATAACTGGACTTGTAAGATCCGATTTTGTGTAGTCTGTAAAGATGTGGTGATTTTTAACATGGAGACTGTCCCAGAGGACTTGTGGATTTAGTATTTCTGTTCCACTCCATTCCTATTCCTTTTCCTATCTCCCTCCTACAAGGATGATTGAGTGGTATGACATTTGAGATGACCTGTTTTAATTGATTGACGTGTTCATGTTTTGACAGATGAGTTATTTTCTGTAATTGGGGTTTATGATTTTGCAGCATTATTTCCTTAGAAGATTTTCTGATAGTTATGTTCTTCCATTGATTTCATTCTTCGTAATTTTTAAGAAGTTATTTTTCGTTGATTTTTGTCAATAAAGGGTTTTAGTTTTGTACTTAGTATCTCATTCCAGTAGTCCTTAGATTTTAGTTCCAAAAGGAAAAATATAACTTATGATCCACGGCTCAATGATTTTTGCTATCAAACAATGTCTGAAGATATAAGATCTGAGATCAAACCTCTGTTCATAAAACAGATACTTAAATCAAGTATAGGCTCAGAAATTCCCTTTCATAAATGCAATACTATCGGTACTTTACATGGTATGTAGAGCTGCATCTCTCTCTATCTCTCTCTCTCTCTCTCTTCTCTCTCTCTCTAGGACCTCTCTCTCTCTTCAATGATTTATTTTACAAGAGGGGGAAGGCCTTGATCCATTCTAATAATCGTTCAGGTTATTGAATTTTTCTGAAGCAAGATTTGCATGACAAAAACGTTTATCCAGACTTCGTTAAAGAAACAAAATTTCATTTTCCCCTTCAGCATAACGTTGTACTAGCGATAAATAAATACGAGGGGTGAAGAGATGACCAGCGTAAAAGGAAGATAGTAGATTTAGAGTAATATGGGATCAGACCTAGAATAGATACATCATGCGAGATTAAACAAAAGGCATTAACCCATTTTGTTGGTCTCTTTGCATTACATTTTGAGAGAGTTTTTAATGGCCTATGGAAGTACATTATCATCCATCTTCCAGTTTGTGTCCAGGTTTCTTTATTTAGTTGCCTAGATTATAAAAAAAAACTTTAGGACTCAAATAAGTTCAGAATTTGTCTTCCGTTTGCCTGAAGATTTTTTGAAAAATGATCATTTCATCCACCCATTAACTTGGAAAAAGCATGTTTGAATTTTTTTTAGAGATCTTTTTATTGTTTCTGTTTACACTTATTTTTTTATTTTCCATATAGAAATTTTGCAGTATATTCAATTTTATGAATTTTTAGTAGGCTACTCTTATCATTCCTGCCATAAAAGAGGATGTACATCAGTTGATAACAATAGGTGGATGAATTTTGCCAAAACTTCGCATAAAGGATATATATATATATATAAATATATATATTTATCGGTATATATATATATATATATATATATTTATCAGGGGCATAACCATATCGTCGGTGTATACATATCACCACAGGTTGAAAATGATAAAAGATGGGGTCTTCATTGCATTGGAAGGAGCAGCAGGTTTCGACTTTCATTTCAATCATATTCCGATTCCGAAGGCAACCTAAAATAGTGTTAGAAATCACAATATATAAGAAACTACTGAGTCAGAGACATGATAACTCAACAATGCGTTTAATGACAGTGAAACAAGAATCCACCCTGACAGGTGTCTGTTGGGGTAAGTTTAGAGGGGACAATCGGATTATCGGGGTTAGCGTAGAAATCATTGTCAACCTGAATAACTCGAAAGGGACAGCAACCAACAAACATAACGACAATAACATCGCAAAATCTCTATTCATTTAGCCAGTTGTCAAAAGGAAAATTGTTATGTAAAAAACTCTTTTTTGCTACTGCCCCCGTGCTGTGTTTTCTTGAATGTTAGAAAACTAATTTTTTTTCATATGACTCTACTGCCTTCCTAAGAATTTAAACATTCTAGAAGTTTCATTTGAAATTATAGGATCAAGTTAATGCATACCTTGACTGATATTGGTATTATGGCCATAACATATTTTTATACAGCTAGGTTTAATTATATTCCTTTCCCGTGCATTATTAGAATACACTGTCTTTTTTATTTTGCCCCCTTTTCAGATGATAGCATGATTGCTCTAGCATGTACGAAAATCCCACTGTTCACCTGTGCGTGTCTTACACTGTTCATTGAATCTAAAAAAAAAGTTATGACTATATATGAATATCAGTCAAGACTGGTGTAAACTTGATCCTATAATTTCGAAAAGAAATTTGTAAAATGTTAAATTTTAAGGAAGGCAGTGGATTATCATATTTGTAAGAACAGTACTGGGGCATAATACTAAAGAGTTTTTTTCACCCTTTCCCTTTGAAACATTTAAGGTGTGGATTTGTAGTCTCCTTCTGTCTGTATGCTAGTTGGTACTGTCCTTTGAGTATATATTGTGATTCCTACCACTAACCCTGATAAGCTTTGTCGCCGCCACACCCCCTTTGACACCTGTCGTGGGTAGATTCGAAGTCTGAAATAGTTGTGTGTGTTCGTCAGTACTGTCGCTGTAGTACATAATTTATTTGCGATTTCTAACACTATGTATCAGTCCTTCGTCAATGGCTTGGAAACAAAGTCGATAACGATCAGGACCTACAGTACACTCCATCTTCTATTTTTTCAGCTGTGGTGATGTGTGGTAAACCACTCACATGTTAAAATTATTATAATCATATATGTATGTATGTATATATATATATATATATATATATATATATATATATATATATATATATATATATATATATATATATATATATATATATATATATATATATATATATTGAAGACAGGAACAGACACTCAAGCAACAGGCAAATTGGAGTAACGGGAAGACGTTCTTTCTTCTTTATCCATTTAATAAAACTGAGACGTTTCGTATCTGTGATACATTTTTCAGGCCGAAAAAGTTATCTACTTAAACAGTAATTGTGTATGAACAGTAAAAGGTATACACATTATATACTTAAAACACCATGTTAATGGACAGTTTAAAAAAAAGGGCAACCTTAAAAACATTTAAAAGATATTTTAAAAACAGAACAGCAGAAGCCCAGGGCCAATACGAAAAGCAAAAGACACTTACCCACACCTATAGTGTGGAGCAAACTGACACAGACAACCAATGTATGGGGAGGAGAGGGGGGGGGGAAGTATAAACAAAGAGGTTACCCCCCTCCTTTAGTCCATAGTGCCACTAAATTATGTTTGTAAGCAAGATTTCCTTTTTTACATGACAATAGGTTTCGGAAAAAATGTATCGGGCTATTCAGCGGACAATTACTCGCTCTTAATCTTAAGTTAATCCCAATAAACCCACAAACCGTTGGATCTCTTTTCCATGTCAAGGACAGGATTAGCCCCTTGTTTACTTTCGGTGTGATTTATAAATATAATTGTCCTAGACGTGATCTTGGTACTTACAGCTCTCATCAAGGAGTTAGTTTTAGAACAGGCTGTCGATAATCCAATCCCGAGCAGTCCAATGTAAGTAATCACAGTAAAATTTGTAAGACACATGCAGATGCTGAGGCTTTTAGTATTGTGGGGAGAACTCGATACGTAGAAGAATTAACCACACTTGGATCTATTATGATCAAATTAACTGTCCCTACCCTTAATCACCAATCAACTTCCACCCAGCTGTTCATCGCTTAACTACCTGCTGTAACCTCTTTGTTTATACGCCCCCCCCCCTCCTCTCTCCTCTCCTTGCATTGGTTGTCTGCGTCAGTTTGCTTTACACTACAGGTGTGGGTAGGTGTCTTGCTTTTCGCATTGGCCCTGGCCTTCTGCTGTTCTGTTCTATTTTTAACACTTTTTAAAAATATCTTTTAATTGTTTTTAAGGTTGTCCTTTTTTTTATTGTCCTTTAACATGGTGTTAAGTATGTACTATGTACACATTTTACTGTTTACACACAATTACTGTTTAAGTTCATTGCTTTTTCAGCCTGGGAAATGTATCAAAGATACGAAACGTCGGCGTTTTATTAAATGGATAAAGAAAAAGAACACCTTTCTGTTACTCCATTTTTCCTGCATATATATATATATATATATATATATATATATATATATATATATATATATATATATATATATATATATATATATATATATATATATATTTAGTGATACACGCAATTCTTGTCGTACGGGTAATAAAATTAAGCAATATTACTTCTAAGAAATCACTTGGTTGGATGTTTGGATAAACCAGTAAGATATGATACATTGTCAGCCAGAGTATTTTATATGTATATATATATATATATATATATATTTTATATATATATATATATATATATATATATATATATATATATATATATATATATATATTAACTTTATCACATACACAATTGTTCTATGCATTAGTAGAATTACTAAAAGGACCTCATTCAAACTGGATGGTATCTAACGGAGTTTTTTATTCAGAAAAAGTTACAAGCTTTCTTGGACAAACACTCCACATTATCAAGTATCCGTACATTGAGCAGACTCGTAGTCCGGCTGTATTTATATCTGTGTGCTGGGTACTTTTAATCCTATAATCGCCTAGCTCTTCCTGTGTGACCTCCACCCCCTCGTGACCTTGGTCTTTCTCTGATCCCTCGTTCCAGGTGTCCGTTTTCCGTGCGCTCTCTTGCGTTTTTTTTTTCTTCGTTTCCTTGCTACTGTGGAGTATACGATTTTTCTAGATATGCTGTCTTCAAAGCCGTTTCCGGTGTTCCCTGCCATCGTGTTGTTGGCGCAAGTTATGAAGGCGTTCTCTACAACCAGTCTAGATGTTTTGCTGGTGTTCCTGTACAGAAAACTCATATTTACCCAGTCTATTCTGTGATCATTTTCCAACAGTGTTTGGCAACTGCCGACGTCTGATTATAATGCCTTATGTTCTGCAGATGTTGTTTGCTTCGCTCTTTACATGATTTGCCAGTTTCGCCATAGTACCCTTCTTCACAGTCTAGACACGCTGCCATATATACCCCCCCTCTAATCTCTTCCCCCTCTACCGACTTTTTGTTTCTAACTATTTTATTCCTGAATGTGTTTTTTTAGCTGCCTATCAATTTGAAATTATTTAGCTTTCTGTTGATAGTTGTTGTCCGGGACTGTAATTATTTTCTTTCCTACCAAATGTTCCTTTCTATCCTTTCCCCTCTCCCCAAAATAGTTTTTCCTTGCTTTGATATGTGCCCCACTCCCACCAATACTTAGGGTAGCCTAATCTCCTAAAACTCTTCCTCAGGTAATCCAACTCTTCGTCTAAAAATTCGGGACTGCAAATCCTATAAGCCCGGATGGCCAACCCTGTCTTTAATCCTATTTTTATTTCTTTTCTCTGACTGGAGAACCTATGTATGTATGAACTGGTGTGTGTCTTCTTCCTATATACCTTGAATTTTAAATTCTCCCCTTCCCTCTTGACCACGACATCCTTTGGGGAGAGGGGAAGGACAGAAAAGGAACATTTGGTAGGAAAGAAAATAATTACGGGTTAATGCTTCCCTGTAGTCCTGAGTTCCTGTCCTTCGCTGTTTCGAGCCCACGGGACGGCGTACTTATTATCAACTAAAAATTCCTTCGGTAACATATATGAAAATATATTATTTCCGAGGTAGAGCGAATTGTATATTAAAGGACGTTTGTAGCTTAATGCTTGTATATGAATCATGGTGATGTGATAAAACTTCATATATATATATATATATATATATATATATATATATATATATATATATATATATATATATATATATATATATATATATATATATATATATATATATATATATATATATATATATATATTATTACATGTGGGGGCTTATTGATGAGTTTATTAATTAATTAACGTAATTTATGAGGCCCTGAGAGCCAAGGACACACGTAACCGGTTATTTAAGCTTAAAATTAACCTCAAGGACAGACAATTACTTAATGGAATAAGGTCACCAGTCGAGAAATCACAATACAATTGGTATCAACAAAGAAAGAATGTATAGTTAGCGAGGAAATTACATGAACTGTCGCCCCCTTTCGGACACAGTCAATCTTTCCTTTGCTTCACATAAGGTTTTAACACAACGGATTATATCGTACGCAATTTATTACTGATAAAGGCTATTTCTCTTCCGAATAATGGGATCAAGACACAAGGCTGCCTGAATGCTGAAAATTATTTACTTAACCTTTCCTAATTCTGGATTACTTCACGGGAATAGTTGAATGTTGCTAAGCAATATTAATTATTCTTACCCTCGACTTCATAAAGTAAATTGGTTACATGGGTTATCATAGATGGTGGTGAAGTGGGAAAAGAACAAAGAAATGGAAATACAGACAGAGATACTAGCGAATCGGTGAAATTTTGCTAAAATTTCCAGACTTACCTTCACATAGGCTGCTTGCGCACTTCAACGGACGCCGGGGAGTTCTGGGATTTTATTTCATCACTTCACTTAGTAAATAAAAGACGGAAAAGGGACAAAGGGGCCGAAGTATCGGAAGCACTGGCACGTGTGCTTCCCGTACAATAGTTTTCTTCTCTCTGACCTCTTTAGGTCAAAACAGGGCGGCTGGGAGCGTCAATACCCTATGCCTTAGGCAATCTGGAATTTCGACAAACATCGCCGAATGCATAAGACAAAGCAGAAGAAAGCTTAAGACCACCTTTACTAGAGGTTACTGGGAGAAAACCCTTTCTGTGGGTTAGGCCCCTAATGCTAACCAAAGTCGTTAGCTTTTGAAATGCCCAGCCTACCCTGCATATACTGAGACGCCTTCTTGTCTTTGTTCAGGTATCTTTCTAAAACAAAATGCATAGAGGGTGAACAGAAGAATATATATATATATATATATATATATATATATATATATATATATATATATATATATATATATATATATATATATATATATGTGTGTGTGTGTGTGTGTGTGTGTCTGTGTGTGTGTGTGTGTGTGTGTGTGTGTGTGTTTGTTTACTAGCTGGCCAACCCAGTGCTACCCAGGAAAACTCTGAAGGACTCAGAAAAATTTTCCTGCACCTTCTTGTGCTGACTGTCCCTTTTATCCAGGGATTACTGAGCTGACTGTCCCCTTAATCCAAATATTACTGTACTGACTGTCCCATTTATCCAGGTATTACTGTGATTACTGTGCCTTTTATCCAGGAATTACTGTACTAACTGTCCTTTTTATCCAGATATTACTGCAGTAACTGTCCCATTTATCCATGTATTACTGTGCTGATTTTACCATTTATCCAGATATTATTGTTATGACTGTCCATTTATCCAGGTATTACTGTGATGTCTGTCCCTTTCATCCAGGTATTAATGTAGTGATTGTCCCATTTATCCAAGTATTACTGTTCTGACTGTCCCATTTATCTAGGTGTTACTGTACTGACTGCCCATTTTATCCAGTTATTACTGTGCTGACTGTCCCTTTTATCCAGATAATACTGTGTTGACTGTCCTTTTTATCCAGGTATTATTGTGGTGACTGTCCCATTTATCCAAATATTACTAAACTGTCTGTCCATTTTATCCAGGTATTACTGTTCCAACTGTCCCTTTTATCCAGGTATTACTGTGGTGACTGTCCCATTTATCCAGACATTACTGTACTGTCTGTCCCCTTTATCCAAGTATTACTGTTATGACTGTCCATTTTATCCAGATATTACTATGATGACTGTCCCATTCATCCATGTGTTGCTGTGATATCTGTCCATTTTATCCAGGGAATACTATGCTGACTGTCTATTTTATCCAGGTATTACTATGGTGATTGTCCAATTTATCCAGGCATTACTGTGGTGACTGTCCCCCAGGTATTACTGTGCTGACTGTCCCTTTTATCCAGGTATTACTGTGCTGACTGTCCAATTTGTCCAGGTATTACTGTGGTTATTGTCCATTTTACCCAGATGAGATTTTGGTGACTGTCCCATTTACCCGAACTTAACCTAAACACGGCCCCCCCCCCCACTTGACTGAAACACCCCCACTAACCCTACGCACATCCCCACTAAACCTAACCACAACCTCCCACTTAACCTTAACACACCCCCTACTAAACCTAAATACATCCTCACTAAACCTAAACACACACCCCCGCTAAACCTAAACACTCCCCCAACTAAACCTAAACACAAACCTTGAAACAGAATAATTAATCAAAGGAAAGAAAAGCATTTACATTAATGTATTTCCATGGTATCAAGTAAATGAAATTAGGAACGTTAAACCCGTAGAGTTTTTTTTAAAAAAACCACATTAGTTACAAAGTCTATAGGCAGTACCAGCCCTGTTTCA
>NC_089752.1:79771373-79846373 GCF_040412425.1 Macrobrachium rosenbergii | reverse complement strand
GCTTGTGATACATATTAAAAGGTCTGGCTGTAGGGTAAGCATGAGGTGCGGCAGTTCCAGATCTTCAGAATATTTACACGAAGTATTGTTATTAGTTCGTGTGTGTGTGTGTGTGTGTGTGTGTGTGTGTGAAGGTCTCAGAACAGGCTTTCCTCTGTGGTGTTTTTGTTTTGTTTAGTGAGATCAAGTGAGAGAGAAAGGGCGCCTATACCCTCCGTTTTGGGTGACATGTATCACATTAAAGGCAGACATGCGACCCCAAAGGAGTCATGACCCTTGAAGTCGCATCTTAGCCTAGAGGCAATATATCACAGCAGAAGGTCCAGACTCCTTCCCCTCATTTCAAGGAAAATTTTGTTATATTTTCCAGAAAGCTATTCAAGTAACCATTTTTTTTTAAGACAAGTCAGCAAAAATGAGGGGGCTGTGTGTGGATGTTTGTTTATAGTGTGTAAGAGAAATACAGCGTTCCTTAGATAAAGCTGTTTACAGATTCGATCAGATGAGTCTGTGTCTTCCTGAAATTATGCACTTGGATTTCCATACTACCGAGTATTGTTCGACCGTGCCGATAATAATCCCAAAATCGGTTATCCTAAGTCTCACCATGTAAGCTGTACACAAAAACAGTTCAGACAAGAAAACATGAAGTAATGAATTTTCACACTGTTCACACATATTAGGTGCAATATCTAGAGAAAAATCGTGCCCCAGGGGGGACTGACACGAGCAGCACGGCTGGAGGGTAAGCCTCAGCTACATCAGATTAGAAATCTCCAGAGCACTGAACTCAAGCTTTCGTCATCAAGGTATTTGACAGATATGATGACAATGTAAAGATTAGGCTTTCCTTTTAGTCTGTTTAGTAAGATATAAGAGGAGGAGAAATGGGTTCAGACCCTACAGTTGGGATAAGATATATTACTTTAAGGCTTCCATAAGAGCCGGCGTCCCATGGGGGTTACACTCCTACTTCTGAACTCTAGAGAGAGTAAGCAAAGAATTAATGCCTATCTAAAGGCGACTCCCAGCCTTGCTCGAAATCTTCCGGGTCTTGTGAAGTGAAAGCTCGACTGGTAAAAGGAGATTAGAAGAAGCGCCTGTGGCATTGGGCAATATTGGGAGAAGACAATAATGGAAAGGGAGCAGCAAAAAAAAAAAAAAAAAGGGGGTGGGTGGGGGAGTTAAAGTTGAAGTTAGATTAAAGGGTAAATGTAGACGATTTACTGCAATTTCTGTCATAGGCTATATGATAATAGGAACTTATGGGATATGGCGACCCAACAAGTATGTGATTGGTAAAGGTATAGTTAATGTGAAGTAATGACGTTAATTCAACAAAACATATTATTATCAGTGGTAACCGGAGTTTCATATTTACATAAGTAAATGGAAAAGCCGTGTCTGTTTGTCAGTGTCTCTCCTTTCATTTAGCGCAGCTTAAGAACCCTCACACCTGAGACCGATTACTTCCATCACTTTATTTATATTATTTGAGCAGAATGAAAACGACGCCAAGGAATTGCAACCACTGTTCAGTCTAGCTTGAAGCTTTGCACAGGAATCACATTTCGTTCTAACATTTCCAACAGCCTTGCACTCACTAGCTGTCATTATTCCACCGTCTTTGCTCGGACTAGGTTTCATTATTCTTGCCATCAGTATGCAAACATGTAGCTAGCATAAATTGAACGAAATCCTACACTTGTCACACCACCTCTTCCACATTTCCTAATCGGAGGAGAGGAATGCAACTACAATGTAGTGGCGATACGCTGCAGTTATGAATAGTGTTCTCATGCGTTTAGTTCAAGAGACTATAAAATATATCATGGTATATTGCATGCTAATCTTTTCAGCACACATTGCACATGCATTTACAACACCATGCTCTTTGTTTCTCGTAAATTCGAATTTGTCTGTAAAATAGAAAGCAGCCGTGACCTGAAAACAAATAATTGCAGCAGACAGTTATACCTGTGGAAGAGAAATTTGCTTCACTTCATATTTGGATTTTAGGTAAAAGTATCATTTGATGTCAGTAAAAAAGATTAAAATGAATATTGAGAAATGCACATCGTAGGCTATCCTTATTTTCTTGGATGAATTTAAGGCATCTTTATAGGAACCAACAAATATAGAATAAAGGAGAAATTGTTCGGTTGTTCTATCAAAAAAAAAAAAAAAATTAAATTTATTTATTCATGGAATGAACATGTTTCGTTTTAGATGACCGAGATTCTTCCTGCTGACCGAAAATAACTTTCGGAATTGATAGATAGATAGATAGAGCATATGACCCTCAATATTTACTTCTTATATTACATTATAATAATGTTCTATTGGTGCAGAAATCCACAATGGTGTAATTGTATTTATATATTAAAAATATATACAAAACGAGAGCTTTCGAGAACCTACTCGATTCTCCTTTCCAATCAGATTGAGGAGGAAAATCAGGAGGTTCTTGAAAGCGCTCACTTTGTATATATTTTTAATATATAAACACAATTACACCATTGTGGATTTCTTCACCATTCTAGTAACTCATGCGATTATGATTTTTTATAGATATTCCATTGTAACAAATGCCATATTGGTCTAATTTCGAGGCAATCCGAGAAATAAACAGCAGATCCAATGTGCAAGTTGGAGATAATAATATAAGAATCTATTATGAATTTAGCGGCGCAAAATAAAAGCAAATAGCTACATAGTCATACCTTCTTAAAATACAGCAAACATATTGATGATAAAATTCAATGTAGATTGTAGTAAATTGTTTTCTTGGTAGAAATTGTTCGTTGTGAGCGAGTATTGTTTTTCTTGGTCCTAACAGCACTAACGCAATAGGTCTTATAGCGATGAACTTTACCGAATATACATGAGTGAACTTTTGCATATACGATGTAAGTCTGATGATTAGTTTTTTTTTTTTTTTTTTTTTTTTTTTTTTTTTGTGAAATGTCACAATCAGTAAGCTACAACGTATTTTTAATGTCCAATTCGCTCTACCTCGGAAATAATATATTTTCATATATGTTACCGAAGGGGAATTTTTTAGCTGATAATAAGTTTGTCGTCCCGTGGGCTCGAACCAGCGAAGGACAAGAACTCAGGACTACAGTGGACGCTTAACCCACGCGGCCAGCAAGTGAGGTATAAGTGGATATCGTCTCCCATATACAAATCGCCCGTCAAACTCAGGTGTTTGTATTAGAGACAATATCCACCCACCTCTGCCATGCTAACCGTGTAGTGTGTTTGTCGCATGCAGCCATATTATGACTTTTTATCATATCACTGTGATTCATTTACAGTCAGTAAGCTACAAACGTCCTTTAATATCCAATTTGCTCTACCTCGGAAATAATATATTATCATATATGTTACCGAAGGGAGACGATATCCACTTATACCTCACTTGCTGGCCGCGTGGGTTAAGCGTCCACTGTAGTCCTGAGTTCTTGTCCTTCGCTGGTTCGAGCCCATGGGATGACGAACTTATTATCAACTAAAAAATTCCCCTTTGGTATCATATATGAAAATATATTATTTCCGAGGTAGAGCGAATTGGATATTAAAGGACTTTTGTAGCTTACTGAACACACATATATATATATATATATATATATATATATATATATACCCTGACTCACGTCGGGATCAACCCAGGTCTCTCAGGTGGAAAGCAAGGGCGCTACCAGGCCATACAAGTCTAAAAAGAAGTTGGAACCTGAGAGCAACTGCACCCAAGGAATTACCTGGGCAAGCTAACTGCTTCTGCATACCAGCGAGTTTCTCCCAACTTCCCGACTCCAGCAATGACCCAATAGACAAATATTTCATTCGAATTATCCTCTGAGTGAATAAGATAGGAACACCAATATATCATTTGTGGAACAGAAATAGCCTCCTTTGACTCACGTCGAGGACTCAGGTCTTTCAGGTGAGCAGTGGCGCCAGCTCACCAGTCACGCTCAAAAGAAGCTGGGAACAGAGCAACTGCACTGAATACCGGGCAAGTTAACTGCTTGTATACCAGCGAAGCTCGTCTTCCGATCAATGACCACAGACAACATGCTTTACTTCGACTACTTTCTGAAAGGAATAAGATAGCAAACATCAACACACAATCACGCGGAAACAGTCAATTTTGACCACGTCGGGGATCGAACTCAGGTCGCCAGAGCGGCGCTGAGCCACCAAAGCCATACAGTTGAACCCGAGAGCAACTGCACTGGGTACCTAAAGCAACTTTATACCAGCGAAGCTGGTCTCTGGCCTCAGTACGACCAATAGACATTCGGGAATTATCTTTCTGACAAGAGAACAGTCAACACACAATACGCAGTGGAACAGAAATAATTTTCGACTTCACGGGCGCCGATCGGAAAAAGGTATGTTATTACCACTAGGCCATACAAGTCTAAAAGAAGTTGGAACCTGAGAGCAACTGCACCCAAGGAATTACCTGGGCAAGCTAACTGCTCTCAGGTTCCAACTTCTTTTAGACTTGTATGGCCTAGTGGGTAACGCCCTTGCTTTCCACCTGAGAGACCTGGGTTCGATCCCGACGTGAGTCAGAAATCTATTTCTGTTCCATACGTGATTGTGTGTTGATGATTTCTATCTTATTCACTCAGAAGGGATAATTCGAATGAAATGTTGTCTATTGGGTCATTGCTGAGTCGGGAAGTTGGGGAAAAACTTCGCTGGTATGCAAGCAGCGCTTGCCCAGGTAATTCCTGCAGCTGCTCAGGTTCCAACTTTTTAGACTTGTATGGCCTAGTGGGTAACGCCCTTGCTTTCCACCTGAGAGACCTGGGTTCGATCTCGACGTGAGTCAGAAATTTATTTCTGTTCCACACGTGATTGTGTGTTGATGATTTCTATCTTATCTACCTGTATGGGATAATTCGAATGAAATGTTGTCTATTGGGTCATTGCTGAGTCGTGTTGGGGAAAACTTCGCTGGTATGCAAGCAGTTACGCCCAGGTAATTCCGGGTGCAGCGTTTCAGGTTCCAACTTTTTAGACTTGTATGGCCCAGTGGGTAAATGCCCTTGCTTTCCACCTGATGAGACCTGGGTTCGATCCCACGTGAGTCAGAATTTATTTCTGTTCCAATAATGTGATTGTGTGTGTTGATGATTTCTATATATATATATATATATATATATATATATATATATATATATATATATATATATATATATATATATATATATATATATATGTATATGTATTCCTTTGCTTAGGATCCAATCCTGGTGCCTAGCTGAGAGCAGGAACTTAACACATGAAACCCATCACTCCGTTGACTGAATTGCTAGGATCAGGTAGAAACGTAAATAAAAAAAAAAAAATGGTAGGGTTGAAGGCTGCATTTCAACAAGGAAATGTTGCAGATATACACGTAGGTTTACTTTAGGTGGAACATATTACAGTTAAATAGTCAGAAGAATGGGAATGGGCAGGTGCTAAAGTTCTGCCACATGGCTAAATATTATAGCAATTGTTCAAATACTGAAGAATCTGCTGGTAATCATCTTGAAAAGGACACTGAAGAATTGATTGCAGTGGAAATGCCACGACAAGAAGCACAAGACAAGCAGTTGTTTCCACAGCTAGTGACACCGTCTGCAATTAGAGACTGCAAGCGGCTACGTGTGGAAAATTGTAACGACCTCGGGGGAATCGAGGGTTGCACATGGTGCCAAGATAACTCGATTCTAAAAGAGATGCTTACGTTAAAAATTCATAATGGACTAACTGAGTCAGGACTTTGTGAGAATTCGCACTTCGTAAAAGAAAATGAAATTCAGTAAAACATTAAAGATACGTGACTGTTTGAGAGACCCAGAATCAGGATGTTACCTGAAAACGGAGCGATGGAGAGGCCTTGTCGAATTTCATCAGAAATGGAGGGATGAGTTTAATGGGAATGCACAGGTAAAAGTGATCAGGGAATCAAAGATGGCTACATGGGGTCAGATTATGGAGCAAAGCAAGGGGGTTTGTGTGTTGGGTCTGCTGCCGATAGGTCCTGAGAGCAAGTGCTAAGGCCTGCATTTTACGCCCCCAGCTGGATTATTTTCTTGCTCTTCTCAGAGGGCACTTGGATCGCGGGCATCTGGCCATAGGGGCCAAGATGGCGACTCAGTCACATGTGTCGCGACCCCCGTTATCTGTGTCAAGACCTCGTGTGAGCCTTCCAAATCCTGATGACCTCTGGCAACCCCATGCTCGTTTATTTCTATGGGGGACTGGACTTTTCTGGGGGGTTTCAGCAGGCTTCCGTCTCCGTTTGCCTTCATCTGAAAAGAGGTCTGCGAAAAGATAAAAAGCTGTACTGAAAAGGAGAACATGGAGAGAAATTTATGTAGGGGCTGCTTCTCATGCCTTTCCTCAGTTAGTTATCATATGAAAAATACTACATTTACTTTAAAAGACAATTTGGAGGTTGGGTTTGCTTATAAAGTGGTTTCCCACATTACAATATATTTATATATACTCGTATATGTGTATATATATACATACATACATACATATATATATATATATATATATATATATATATATATATATATATATATATATATATATATATATATATATATATATATATATATTGTTACAGACTGGACTTGGTTGATAAGAATTTACACACAAAATTATAATTGATGCTGCCACGAAACCAAGGGAGTCCAGTTTGTAAACAAAAGGGGATTTAATTGAAGACTTACCTCAAAATTTTCCTAGAGTTATAATTTAAGGTGGAAGGTCGCCATATTGAATCTCTAGAATTCTTTTGCCAATTTACAGTGATTTATTTATAGAAACCAATAAATGAACATTAGCAATTCAACATTTAGACACCATACAACATAATCACTGAGGGGCAGATTCAGAATAGGGCACAGTAACAATAATGACATGAATTGGCAACAAGCAAGTAGATAAAAAATGGGGCCAATCTGCAATAATCAGTTCAGTGATAATAATCCCCTTCAGTCTGCCCTGATTACGTGGAATATTAATGCAAATGATGGTGTTCCAGGATGGAGGAATACTTCATACGAACAATTACACAATGGAACTTCTGAACTGCGGTACCAGGCATTGATTAAATTTGGGTGGCAGGCGAGGTATGGAAGCAGGATTGCGATCGCACCACGTGTCTCTCCTGAAAGAGACGTTTTGCGTTAGCCCTGCTCAAACTAAGGGAAATGGAATCTTCCTACAGAAGATTACCCAATACGTTCTTAAATACAACACATAACGTGGCCTAGAAGGTGCTTTTGATGAAAGCACGTAAATATGATCTGAGAATCGGAGCAGCGTGTGCGTTAACAATGAACAAGTACTATACGCCCCAGTTAACTTACGCTTAGTATCACTTAGCTTAAATAACTTAAATAGCCTCTTAGATTGCAATTGTGGAGTGGATAAATGATTGTTATTTTGGGATCTTTACTCGAATTCAAAGTGCGTAAATGGCAAGGCAGGGGATACAGGCAAGATTCTGACAAAGGGAAGATTGTTTCGTGGAGGAAGAGGTTAAAAGTTTAAAAGAAATGGAAATTAAGGAGTTAAGTACGAACCTTTTATGATTGTTATAGGCACCTACAATCGGATTGGCTGTCCGTCGATGATCGCCACACCAGCGGAGATGGGAGGACCCGCAGCGTGTCTGCTACAGATGAGGGCAGAAGCAAGTCTCTTCCCTGCTTTTGAAAAGCAGGTCGCATTCGGCGTCGGGGGGGTGGGGGGGGCCAGCTGTACCTGCAAGCATGTCAAAAGGCCAGCAAAATCACAGAGAAAAGAAGACCTTAGGACTAAGGCCTTACAGACTAAAATCCTACCGCATCCCCTAATCTCGATACGCCTATTGGGCTTTCTGAACACTAATTGCTACCCCATCTCAGGCGATGGGGGGAGACGGGGTTCTGGGTATTGTTCCCGCATCGTACGATCTTTAAGGGGGAATCTAGGTGCGTTCTGGTAGCAGGGTTTTTAAGAGGGAGACCCATTGTCTACCTGGCTTGGGCATTGCCTTGTGGGGCCGTGGAAGCATGCGTCCCTCTGTCATATATGAGGAAAACAACTGAGTTCCACATATTGGCGCCAGCTATAAGCTAACTGAAATTATAATTCTCTATATAAGTTAGCTGATAGCAGCTAAATAGGAGGAGGAATGTATATCTAAATATATATATATATATATATATATATATATATATATAGCAAAGATATATATAATATATATATATATATATATATATATATATATATATATATATATAATATATATTTATATATTTTTATATATATACGTATATAACATAGAAGAAAGAGTTATATATATATATATATATATATATATATATATATATATATATATATATATATATATATATATATGTGTGTGTGTGTGTGTGTATGTGTGTGTGTTTCTATATATATATATATATATATATATATATATATATATATATATATATATATATATATATATATATATATATAATATATATATATATATATATATATATATATATATATATATATATATATATATATATATATATATATATATAGCATAAGGAGTCAAGCAAAAAGAAGACCTGGTAATAATGCAAAATATATATGTTTTTTACTTTATTAAAATGCACTGAAAATTAGAAATAATTCTTTGAGACACAAGGATTTTCTTTTCAGTTGATCATGTCCATAAAATAGTATCGGGTACCAAACATGGAAGGCATTGCTACAAAAAATAAAAAAGTATATTTCTTATCTTGTAACATTTCTTTCTATGTTTGGCTCCCACTCCTTTATTTTTGTGTACATGATTTATTGTAAGAAAATCCTGGTGTGTCTCAAATAATAATTCCTTCCTTTTTAGTGCATTTTAATAACTGCATGTTAATTTTTTTTTATTTTATACTTTTTAGTTTGTGGTCTAATTTATGATTAGCAACGAAATTGAACGTGATATCCTGTTGATTTAAGAAGGTTTAAAATCCATAGTGTTATTAATTCATCTAACCGAGTCAAGTGATGGTATGAAAATCTGAAGAGTTCCCTTACAAACCTCTGATAGTTGGGAGGTCACTGTAGGGTTATTAGTATCATTGTTGGCTCAGCCGGATCATGTAAGGTTGTATTGTCACCGGGATTGATTAACCATGCAAAATTTCAAGTCCATTAGACGAAAGGAACAGGACGAAAATCGAGTTACTAGTTTTGACCCAAACAGAAAGACAGACAGACACAGAAGTCAAGTTAAATAAAAGCATGTAATTAAAAAAGAAAAGACTAACTTAGCCCACTAGAGTAAAAGAGCACTGCACTTAATGTAAAAATATAAGAATCAAATTTCAGCAAAATGCATTCTGTCCCACCAAACCAAAAAAAAAACAAAAAAATAAAGCATGTAAGGGAAAGAAATAAATTCATTAAAATTGCAGGAAGGGCACGGAAACTGACTAAAATCCCTAATTCTGATAAGTGGAGAAATGTTCAAAAGAAGGAATTACTTGAGGTTCTTTGCAGCGTTCGCCTTTCATTCTTTTTTTACATGCTTTTATAACATGACTTCTGCATCTGCTTGGGCCAAAACTTGTAACTCTTTTTTTTAACTGTTCCCTACGTCCGATGGACTTGAAATTTAGCCATGGTTACTCAATCCTAGGTGACAATACAACCTTACATGATCAGTAGGTCAGCAGTGACCTCTAGTGACCCTACAGTGACCTCTCCCAGTATCTCAGGATTTGTATGAAAATCTTCGGATTTTTCATACCTTCTTTGACTCGGTAGAATAAGTTAATAACTCTACGGATTTTTCAGACATTTGGCTCGGCAGGATATCACGTGCAATTTCGTTTGCTACAATCATAAATCGGTTACAAGTTCTGTATAAACTAAAAAGTATAGAATAGAAAATTAAATTTTTTTTAAATACGTTTATTAAAATGCACTAAAAAGTAATAAATAATTTTTTGAGACGCACTAGGAATTTCTTACATTTAATCATGTCAAAATAAGCGTGACGCCAAATGTGGAAGTAAATGCTACAAGAAATAAAAAATATATATTTGTTTTCTTGTAACATATCCCTCCATGTTTGACGCCCACGCTTTTATTCTTGTAGACATGATTAATCGTAAGAAAATCCTGACATGTCTAAAAATTGCTTTACTCTTTTTAGTGCATTTTAATAAAAGCGTGTTTAAAATTTTTATTTATTTATTTTTTTTTCTTATTATTGCACGCCGTTCATTTTCTCTTTATCCCATCTTTCTTTCCACCCTCTCATAACAGTTGTTCCATAGTGCGACTGCAATATTTTCCTCCTGTTGCAAATTCAAACGTTTTTACTCTCAGTTTCCCTGTCAGTACTGAATGACCTCACAAATTCCAGTACTTTGGCATTTGACCTGAAATTTATATGCCAGTTCGTTCCATAAAAATAAAGTTTAACGAGAGAGAGAGAGAGAGAGAGAGAGAGAGAGAGAGAGAGAGAGAGAGAGAGAGAGAGAGAGACTAACTGTGAACGCTCTCTTTTAACAAGCATTGTGTTAGAATGATCTGTAATTTTACCTACTGTCCAAATAATAGTATTTATTTCTTTTACCGAACAGGAACGATGACTGCACTGTTATGTCAGTTTGACCAACACAGAATATATTTTATATAAATAATTCCTTGCAAGCTATTATTTACATTCTTGGTTTTACAGGAGTGATCTTACAATAGGTTTTATGTTGGTAATGATTTTTAAATGCCACATAAATAGCCTACCAAAGTTTTCAGAAACACGGTGAATATTTTAGCTACTACTATATTGTAGTACAACCAAGTTTTTTGTATCATATGTTTTTGAAGTTACGAGGTTTTGCGATCTTCTGTTTATATTCGTAGCTACATATACAATAACACATACATATTATTATTATTATTGTTATTATTATTATTATTATTATTCCGAAGGTGAACCCTATCCATATGGACCAAGCCCACAGGGGCCATTGACTTGAAATTAAAGCCTCCATAGAATACTATGGTGTTCATTCGGAAGAGTTCTGATCTCACTCATTATAAAAAAAAACAATAAAAATAATAATAATAATAAATTTACATACAGATGAATTAAAATGCAAGGAGAATAGTATTAGGGTAGTAATGCATTGCATCTTCGCTTGAACTTTTGAAGTTCCAACTGCACGACATCCTTAGGGAGACTGGGGTTTCCACAGTCCAACGGTGTTATGAATAAAGGACCCAGGAACTGAAAACATATTCAGTCCTATACAAACTGTGCTATTAAAAACCTTGGATATGAATACTGATGCAATTATGGTGACACGATAATTACTTTATTTCAGGATGGTCCCAAATTTCAGGCTCTCGAGAGGCCTGACAGACGAAGAAAATAACAAAGAAAGATTAGAGGAAATCCGCAAGGAACCGCCAGCTCTTTTTAGGTCTAAATGCATAGTTGGTTGCTTTCTTGCAGCACAAACGTTCGGCTTTTTGCCTTTAACGTACCACCGCAACGGTTCTTGCTTCGGTGATTCCTTTAATACAGCAAACTAACGGCCAAATGTTTATTATCAGTTTTAATAATATATTCTTGGAATAACTACCACCCTTCACACGAAATACCAGAGGCCCTTACGAACGTTCGTTAATTTTTTCTTTTGTCATTCTTCATGTTCTCTGGATCTACTCATACATCTACTAGCAAAGAAATACTCCTTAAACTTCATTATATATATTTTTTTAATAAACCATTACACGCCCCTTTCTTTGGTTTTGCGGAAAGTGCAGAGGAGGCGGAATATTGAGGGTCATATCTGAATCAGGAATGGAGGTATGGATGAAAATCAATAAGAGGATAGACAGTGAAACTCAAAGGTGAGTTATTGTGTACCTTCTCCATTTCCCAGTTCACAGGCAACAGCTGATAAAATTGCCACCTTCCATTACAGGCATTTCAAAGTTGTAGAACTGTATTAATGAAATTTGCAAGAGCACATTTCTTCGTACATTCTTTGCTATCATGCTTCAAAGTTCTCTTCACCTATTTTGTATTTGTTTCTCTTTATCTCCTTACTTTTTATTGTTATTCGCAAGCTGAAATGATGAGATTAAACGGATGTCGCTGAAAAACTCATATTTCAAGAAATCATTCATCGGCTTGATATTAATCAAATTGTTACTTGATATAACGGTATTTACAGCACATAGCATTAAGAGCATCGGTACTTGGGCTACAAGTCTTCCTGCGCACCTCTATTACTTATCAAGGTAATTTTGACGTAGTAGATATTATGAGCAGCTGCATTTATAACATTGGTGAAGATCTACAGCTTCACACTGTCTTCTAGTTGCAACATTTAGCATAAATTATAAGAATCAGAATTTAATTGATTTGGAATATGTAAAAATTAGACCAAAGGCCAATCGTTGTGACCTATGAGGTCAATCAGCGCTGAACGGGAAACAGGGTAAAAAAAGTTTTATTAAAGGTATAACAGAAGGAAAACCTCGCAGTTGCACCAAGAAACATTGTCGGGAGAGGAAGGATAGCAAGATGGAAGTCAGAGAATATGAACGGAGGTGCAGTAAAAGAAATGACAGGGACTGCAACTAGCAAGGGACGCAGCAAAGATCCCTGGCAATGCCTACTACAGTGCACCGCGTGATGTGCACAGACGGCAATTACGGAGATCGAATGAGACTATTTTGTGACTAGTAGTTTTATTTATCAAGTCTGCGCTCAGATTTACTGACGGTATCATAGCTATTCATAACTTCTCTCCCCTCTTGTAAATTGTAATTGAAAGAGCAATGACCGGTACAACATCCATCATATTTCCATCACTAAGGACAAGATCACCACTCCTATCGGCATTGCCATTCCATCCGGATACAGTGTAGGACGCCATCCCATTAATTCCTATTAAAAAAACACGATGTAAAAGAGAATATGTATAAAATAATCCATCGACTAGCAACTCGTGTTGGGGTCAATCATTTGCTAACTAGGATGTCTGGTGTAGGATGAGGAGAGAGAGAGAGAGAGAGAGAGAGAGAGAGAGAGAGAGAGAGAGAGAGAGAGAGAATGGGGAAGAGGAAGGGATGGTCAGGCCATATTTTCGCAAATGGGCGAAAAGGCTTCTGCGCGCAATTACTGGGTAATCATGTCAGCCGAACTGCGAAGCGATACTTGGAAACGTCAGTTTTTTTGGGTTGGAAATTTTGGCCTCGCCAGACTTTTATGTTGTGTTTATATATATATATATATAGCAGCATATATATATATATATATATAGTATATATATATATATATAGTATATATATATATATATATTATATATATATATATATATATATATATATATATATATATATATATATATATATATATATATATAGCAGATATATATATATATATATATATATATATATATATATATATATATATATATATATATATATATATATATATATATATAGAGATAGAGAGAGAGAGAGGAGAGAGGGAGAGAGAGGAGAGAGTCATAAAAGACAGTATCTCGGTAAAATATACATTTATATAAATAACTATATAACATAACAACATACTTTCACTAGCCTATCATACTTTCTCTCTCTCTCTCTCTCTCTCTCTCTCTCTCTCTCTCTCTCTCTCTCTGTTCCCTTTAATATAAAGAGAGAAGGAAGAGGAAAGGGTTTTACGTGTTATTTGCAAACCCAACATTCCTAAGGATTACGGTAGAGAGAGAGAGAGAGAGAATAAATGTAAGTGTTTCACATCAATTTCTGACTTACGCCCCGAACGAACCTCGGTCCTTGAGTGACACCCTGTTCATGTGTGTTCAATGTTTCCCATACTTCAGCTTGAAGGATAAGTCGAATGAAATTTTATCCACTAACCCGCTGCTGGGTCGGGGAGTTGGGTAATATTCGCTGGTATGTTGGGCGTCAGAAGCCTGCCCGGGATAAACCTCAGGTGCAGAGTACTAAGGTTCCAACTTCTTTTATGACTTTGGTAAGTCAGTCGCTGCCACCTTGGCCTGTCACTCGGAGACTGATGTTTGCTCTCGATGTAAGTTAAAGCTTTAATTCTGTGGAACACGTGCTTGTGTGTTCATTGCTTATATATATATATATATATATATATATATATATATATATATATATATATATATATATATATAGTATATACATATATACATATATATGTTATATATATACAGGTATTATATATATATATATATATATATACATATACATATACATATATAGAAATCAATAACACACAATCACGTTGTGAACAGAAATACTTTTGATCATTGCCGTAACTGTCTTTCAGGTGGAAAGGCGCGTTAACTCACTGCCATACAGTCTAAAGAAGTCGAACCCGAGATAACTGCCTTCAGCGAATATTTCCGGGCAGCTAACTGCTTTATAATGCGAGTTTTCAACTTCTCGATCAGCAATTATTCACAGGCCTTCGAAAATACATAGAAATATCAACATCAGCCGTGAACAGAATAAAAGCTTCGGATCACGCCGACGAACCCCAAGTCTAAAGAAGTCGGAACCCGAGAGTTAACCGAAACTCTTCAGCGACATTTCCGGGCAAGCAATCGCCACGTTCAGCGAGCCAATTTCCGACTCAGCACTAACAGACAACATTTTCCGAATTGTCCTTCGAGCGAATAAGATAGAAATCGTGAACAGAAAATTTCGATCATCGTCGATCCCGTCTTCAGGCGGAAAAGGCGTTCGCCGCGCCCTAAAATAGTCGGAACCATATCCGCACCAGCGAATAGCCTGCCAACCGTTTCACAAAAGCGAAAGCCTTCCATGAGTTTCATCGAATTGGTCTCTTCGAGCGAAGATGAAATCATCAACACAATCACGCGTGAACAGCAGCAATCCCTGATCACGTCGGATCGAACCCGTTCGTGCGGAGCAAGGGAGCAAAGCACCATCAACAGCAGTTTCAGTTGGAACCTGAGATAATCAGCCTCAGTGAGCTTCTGGGCAAGCTAATCGTTTAGATACCAGCGAAGTTAATGACTCAGACAACATTCATTCGAATTATCCTTCTGAGTGACAAGATAGAAATCATCAACACACAATCACGTGTGGAACAGAAATAAATTCCTGGGGCAGTTGCTCAGGTTCCGACTTCTTTTAGACTTGTATGGCCCAGTGGTTAACGCCCTTGCTTTCCACCTGAGAGACCTGGGTTCGATCCCGACGTGAGTCAGAAATTTATTTCTGTTCCACACGTGATTGTGTGTTGATGATTTCGATCTTATTCACTCAGAAGGGATAATTCGAATGAAATGTTGTCTATTGGGTCATTGCTGAGTCGGGAAGTTGGGGAAAACTCGCTGGTATGCAAGCAGTTAGCTTGCCCAGGTAATTCCTTGTGGGCAGTTGCTCTCAGGTTCCGACTTCTTTTAGACTTGTATGGCCCAGTGGGTAACGCCCTTGCTTTCCACCTGAGAGACCTGGGTTCGATCCCGACGTGAGTCAGAAATTTATTTCTGTTCCACACGTGATTGTGTGTTGATGATTTCTATCTTATTCAATTAAGAAGGATAATCTGAACAAATGTTGTCTATTGGGTCATTGCTGAGTCGGGAAGTTGGGGAAAACTCGCTGGTATGCAAGCAGTTAGCTTGCCCAGGTAATTCCTTGGGTGCAGTTGCTCTCAGGTTCCGACTTCTTTTAGACTTGTATGGCCCAGTGGTTAACGCCCTTGCTTTCCACCTGAGAGACCTGGGTTCGATCCCGACGTGAGTCAGAAATTTATTTCTGTTCCACACGTGATTGTGTGTTGATGATTTCTATCTTATTCACTCAGAAGGGATAATTCGAATGAAATGTTGTCTATTGGTCATTGCTGAGTCGGGAAGTTGGGGAAAACTCGCTGGTATGCAAGCAGTTAGCTTGCCCAGGTAATTCCTTGGGTGCAGTTGCTCTCAGGTTCCGACTTCTTTTAGACTTGTATGGCCCAGTGGTTAACGCCCTTGCTTTCCACCTGAGAGACCTGGGTTCGATCCCGACGTGAGTCAGAAATTTATTTCTGTTCCACACGTGATTGTGTGTTGATGATTTCTATCTTATTCACTCAGAAGGGATAATTCGAATGAAATGTTGTCTATTGGGTCATTGCTGAGTCGGGAAGTTGGGAAAACTGCTGGTATGCAAGCAGTTAGTTTAAGCCCAGGTAATTTCTTGGGGCAGTTGCTCTAGGTTCCGAGACTTCTTTAGACTTTGTATGGCTCCAGTGGTTAACGCCCTTGCTTTCCACCTGAGAGACCTGGGTTCGATCCCGACGTGAGTCAGAAATTTATTTATATATATATATATATATATATATATATATATATATATATATATATATATATATAATATATATATATATATATATATATATATATATATATATATATATATATATATATATATATATATATATATATATATATATATATATATATATATATATATATATATATATATTTATATTTATATATATATGTAGATATATATATATATATATATATATATATATATATATATATATATATATATATATATATATATATATATTCTCATGAAGTGATCACACCTGTTATTACACAAATAATAATACCAAAAAGTTACCTCACTTCGACCAGATACTTGAAACCTCATAACAAAATATTTAAACTGAATACTCCAAAGGCACAGTGATCCCATATAAAACTTACTTATCACTTGAGAAAATCAATGTATCTTCATCAAGTTATGGGTGAGGTAACAAATTAATAAGTTATAAACAGACTAGTGGAAAATGGGTATCACTAACAAACACTATAAAGGTTTCCTGGTTCTATTTCACCTAGATAAGTCTCAGGCGAACAAACAGATATATCACACTTACCTTGTACACATTCATTAATTTCTTAATACTGGTGGTCAAATGAAACGCTGTGCTTTTAAAACTTTAAACAAACAGGTTTATTTCTAAGTTCAAAGTTATATGCAGGTTCACAATCTCAAAAGATTTACTGTTATCTCGATGACAGTGTAAGATTTAAAGTATTTCTGTTTAATTCACAAAACTTTAATTTATTAAGAAAGCAATTGGGTTAAGTAAGATTCAAACCATTAACTATCACTCAAGTTTTAAACATATACTTGGTTAATTAAACTTAACACACGTGTTCACCAAAATATTACTGACTGGAATCCATATAAATATTCTCTGAAATCTCAATAATAAATATGCACTAACAAAATGCTAAGTAATCACCAGCACAAAACTTTGTAAAACAGTAATTATAAAATTAGAAATATGATGACAGACATATAAGAACGAAACATGGAAATGGAAATACTAACAGGAATTTCACTAAGACAAAAATATGTTTAAAGATTATATCAATCTTTCAAAAGATTACTTTCACTTTTAAAAAAGGTTAAACTCACGTCTTTCTAAGACTTTCTCAAAGACAACACTGCCAAGTCACAATGACATACACAATGATATATAATTAGCAGCAAGACACATTAGAACTCACTATAAGAGATATTATTCACCTCTTATCAAAATAATAATTCTCTCGCCTAGAACATCACTGTAACTCTTAACATATTAAAACCAGTAAACATCACTTTACCTTTGCAAATATTACACCATTATACACTTTCTACAATGCTTGCACAAAATAAATACCTCAGATCACTCAAAATCAATACACTTCTTGGGTGAGTTTAAAACTTACAAACAGGAAAGCAGCCACAGTATAATATCTTATATATGAATGGTAATATTGAGAGAGAGAGAGACACCCATTGCCAGCAGCCACTGTTCCTGACTGACTGATTCTAGTTCAGTACTGCACTTTATCTTTAAGCCCTCCCAGAATACATGATACATAAAGTGTACATGATTATACATACAGGTATAAGCATGTACGGTATATATACAAAGAATTCTAAGGCTCAGAAGGCTGAAATATGCCAGTGCTCTATCTATGATCGACACCATCCAATTCCACTCCAAAACACTTGAGCAAACAGAGGGAAGTGCTTTTGACCAAAACTGGCTCGTCAGTATGTCAACTCTATTTCTCTCACTTTACTCATTCTCTTTCTCAGATTATGAAAACATAATAGACATAGACCAAGATAATAAATCTGTGAATAGGCACAGAACAAATGCGTAATCAGGCAATTCGCCGATTGGCTGTCAAGTCATTAGATAACACAAGAGGGCCTCTGCTTTTCTCCAAACACTTGAGTAAACACAGGAAGCAGGCTAAGAGATATGGTTCAAAAATATCTCTCCCTCTCCACAGCACACCAAGAATTCAAGTTAATAACATATTAAACAAATGGAAAACATACTGCACATTTTAAGATTACATGATACACAATTTATCTGTAAGAAAAGAGATTTTAAAATCATATCATCACAACAAATGTCGAATCTGCAAGCAAAACATAAAAATTTTCACAGAGACACATAATATTTGTAGAATGGTTTTATATATTATAACACCTTATAATATTCCTCCCCCCAGAAGATTAAGTATCCTGGGTTCGAATCCACCGATTATACAAACAATCAGGGGAATTATTATGGCTGAAAAACTTGCACAAAATAGGCAATAAACTCTAAGCACATTCACAAATCTTTGCAACTCTTTCACCACTTTAGAAACAAACTTGGCTTGCCAAATATTAGCAAGTAGTTGGTCAATAAGAGGTAAGGGATAATTATCAGCTACACTGATGGAATTCAGTTTTCTATAATCCAGTACACATCCCAAACAAACCATCTGGTTTCTTCACTAACGCACAAGGAGAACTGTAATGACTTCTGAACTGGGCTCTGCCAACTGTGCTGCAAACAAATATTAAATTTTTCAAAACATCTTGATGAAAGGGTGATACACGATAAGCTCTTTGCTTGAATGGTTTAGCAACTTCTCTGATCTTTATCTCATGCTTTGTCAAGGTATGTCTAAAAATCTCAGGAAAACTTTGTATCATATCAGTTACTCCTTTGCTTTGTTCAACATTTAGATGTTTTAGTTTGTTTTCTAAATTTTTAATATTGAGGAATTGTTCATCTTGTTTTCAGCTCCCAACTCGTAGCCATCACCATCCTCTGTAGATGAAGTCGTTTGGGTTATAGACATAAACTCAGTTCTAGTTTCAAAAGATTTACATGTATCTTCCTCTGTCATTTCCTTCTCCCTGGTGTTTCAATCAAAATAAGTTCGATCACTTAACTTTTTCTGTTATCCTATAAGGACCTTGAAATTTATTTGTAAGGGGGAAACCTTTCACTGCAAAAACACCAGAACTTGCTGTCCAACACTAAAATTCTTAGCTAATCCTAGCATCATACTTTCTTTTTAATTTTCTTTGGCTGGTCTTCAGATTTCCTAAAGAGAATTTTCTAATTTCTTTTAACCTTTTCCTTAAATTCTTCACATATTCTCCTTGGACTTCCTCTTGATTTTCTTCCATGTTCTCTGCAAGGATTTTCAACGGACCTCTCACGTCTCGACCGAAAATAATTTCATTTGGCGAACATCCCATACTTTCTTTGATAAGCATTTCTAACTCAAATAACATTAAGAGTAAACCAACATCCCATTCTCTTCCTGACTCCATTGCAGTACTCTTGGTTAACATACTTTTCAAAAGTCTGGTGGAAATCTTCTGCAGCCCTTGAGTCTCTGGGTGATAAGCGGTAGATAACTGTTGTTTCACCTCAGCAAATCTATCACATCCTGGAATAATTCTTGAGGTAAAGTTCGTTCTTTCTATCACTCCGTACAATTTCTGGAATTCCAAAATTGAGAAAATTAAACTTTCAACCTCTCAGCAATTACCTTTGCACTTATACTTCTTACAGGAATCACCTCAGGATATCTTGTTACAGGACACATTAATGTCAACAGATATTCATGTCCTTTCTTCGTTTTCTGAAGTGGACCAACCACATCTATTATCACCTTGCTAAAGGGATCTCCTCTAACTTCTATTGGTTGTAGGGGAGCTTTTTAATAGCAGCTTCAGCTATCTAGCATGTATGATAATTCTTTTTTTTTGCAAAATTTACACATCCTTGTGTAGTCCAGGCCAAAAAAAAAATAATTCATAACCTTCTCCAGCAGTCTTCCTGATTCCCATATGTCCAGCCTCATGCTATTGCTACCACTTGCTTCTCAATGGATATAGAATCAAAATTGATTATTCAATTCTTATTCAGCATTTCCTGGTATATCTGCAGGTCGATGCTTCCTCATTAGCAATCCATCCTTAGATAATAACAGGTAGAAGTTTGTTGCATTTCTTATTGTTCAACAACTCTGAAGAACAGATCAGCCAACATTGTATCCCTCTTCTGCAGTTCCACTAGCTTCTCTCTAGTCACTTGACCAACTTCAAGGGTTGAACTCTCAATATCTGTAACTCTGCTTCAGTAGCTTCAATTACTGTCTTCAGAACACTTTGACTACTGGAATCTCTTTAACAATAATAGGATTTTCTTTCTCTGCAAGAATCTCTTCAGTACTGACATTAAGGGAAACTTACTTTCCTGGAACAGCTCTTCTAAGCCTGTGCATCCTTCTGGTGCAGGTAAATCTTTAGTTTCTTCACTTTTGGCTCTCAGTTCTCTCATGCTCCCAGTCACTACATAAGCTGGAAACAGGTGGGGGTTTTTCTTCTAAATCTATCATAGGAGTAACTTAACGGTTTGTCTGTCACTACAGGACAAGGAACGAAGGGAACACCACCAACTTCATTACCCAGTAAAACATGCACACCTTCAACAGCTAGTGAGTCCTTTACTGCAAAATCAATATTTCCTATCACTAATTCACATGACAAATGCAAGCGGCATATAGGAGTTACTTCCTCTCCTCCTATTAACTTTAAAATAACTGAATCTGCAGTGAAATTCTTCTCCAACTGTGGGTAAGCACCACGGACTACCACACTATGATTACTCCCGAATCACATAATATCTTCACTGGTACCTGTACACTAAAGAGGAGTTGTCAGCATATTCCTTCATAGATATATGGCTTAAAAGCCTCCCACGTTCAGCCATCACTATTGAAGTTGTATTTCCACTGGTTGCCAAGCACTCTGCTTGTCTCTGTTTCATTTTTTCTACACTGTTCCTCGTAGTTGGCTTTACCTGGTTACCTCTTATCACCTGTCCAGCTGGTTTAGTCTGCTGGTACTCCTTGTATCAATCTTGACTACAATGTCTTACTCTTTCACACTTGTGGCAAACAACATTGGTTTTCTCTGCACCTGTCTTGAGAATAGACTAGAAGGGGCGGGTTTAAGATCCCACCAAGTTGGGGCATACTCTGGCTTTGTACTGGTACAATTATTAGAGGGGTTTCTCACAGCACTGTTCTTAAAACTTCGATTGAGACCTATAACCTGTGAATTGTTGGTTCTGGTACCCAAGCATATAATTCTTTTTGCTGGATAATTATGTTATATCTCTCGCCCAGAGTAGAAGCAGCTCTATCAAGTTTCTTCACCTCTCTCTCTCTATCAAATAAGCCCTTATATGTTCAGGAGTTCCTCTTAGATATTGCTCTAAGACCACTAATTCTTCAAGCTCGTCCATAGACTTAACTTTAGCAGCCTCCAGCCATCGTTTAAAACATCTCCTTATTTTATAGGCATAATCCAAGAAAGTCATCTTGTCATCCTTCAAAGATCTGAATCTTTCTACTGTAAATATTCAGGGTCATCTGCAACCCAGCACATTGTGTTTGAGTACTCACTCTTTTTACACTGGATCAGCTGATAAGGCTAAGTAGGGCACTTCTTCCTACCAATGAGAACACTGTAACAAAACTGACCATTTATCCTCTGCCATCCCATACCTGAAGCCACTTTTTCAAAGTGATCAAAAACTTATCTGCTTCTTCAAATCCTGAATTAATCTACATCAAACACAGGGTCTGCATTACCTTGGATATCATTATGGTTTTACAGGTAGTATGGATCGAGCTCTGATTAACTGCAACTCCTTTCATGTTTTGCTTTTTCTCTTCTCTTCTTCTTCTCGCCTCCTTACCTGTCTCTTTCTTCTTTTAATTTTCTTCTTCTTCTTGCCTCCTTGCTTTATCTCTTTCTCTTCTTTCCTTTATCTCTTCTTTCTTTTTCCTTTATCAGCCTGTATCTGCAGCCTAAGTAAGTTTTCTTCTGATTGTAGCCCTCAGTCTACTCCCAAAATTCTTCTGATTCTAAACTTTCAAGTTCTGCCTATACATCACCGTTCTCATTCTCTTGCCTTACCTTATTTGTAAATTCTACCTCAGCTGCATTCAACAATTCATATGCCTCCCTTAACTCTCCATCTACTTTACCAGAGCTTATTAACGCCTGGATTGCGACACACTTGGCTTGTGCCTCAATCATATCAAAAATAACATTGGCCCCCACATGTCACTGCTAAGGTGAGTCCACTGTGCCTTAGTCAGTGAGATTTAGATAATTCTCTCTCTGATAGTTGAGTGGCTGTACCCTGAACTTCAAACAGAGTCATTTTCTCTAGTTTACTCAACAAAAAAGGTTTACAATACACTTCAAAACAATTATATGGCTACTCTCCTACCAAAATATATTCCTAACACCACCAGTATAAACCATAAACAGACATGACTGTCCACAAGATCAGTACAAAACATTTCAGCAACATTTGTACGGTGGTGTTCAATAATCTGCAAGCCACCTCTTATAAAAAAAAACTAACATTTATAGCAGCAAATTAGCGGAATTTTCAGGTCACTTACATTATTGAGGTAGTAACCAAAAACTGCTGCGGGTGCATCCTCTATATATGTAAACATTCATAGAACTGTTATATTTAGTTATGTAGCCTGATTGGGCCAACACCCATAGTGGAAGTGGACGATATGGGTGATGACAACCGAATGCCAGTTTATAGACACTTAAAATTATGGCTATACGTAATTTGTTTTTTTTAAATACTAACACAAAATGAATGATTCAGATACTTTCACCAATGCAACAAATTCATATTCAGTAAAAAGATAGAGAGAGAAAGAAGCAGAGAAAAAATATTAATAATAGCACAGAGATAAAGACAGGAAAAATTGATAGGAGAGAGAGAGTTAGTGCGTGCGTTTCTGGGTAAGTGGTAGTCTAATAGATTTAACTAGCAAATGACTTTTTTAGTAAGTATTGTTTGCAGTTTTGTTGGTGGTGTGAGGCTACAGTAACGAAAATGCGCTGTGAATTGAATAATCTTTTACCTGTCCAATTGTAATTGTTGTTAATGTAGAATGCCATGGTCATGAAAACTATTGATCCACAAACAATATTTTAGTGTTGCCACTTTTTAAATTAACATAACAGTCTATACCAAAGGTTTAAGGATGACGCTACCCATACCTGTTGTAAGAGGTATACCTTTGGTAGCACATTTTACATTCAAACCCAGTATCGTCAACAACAAAAACTTTACAATATTAGAATATGGAGACTTTACTCTATGCTCAAGAAAAATACCTGCTTCCCACTCCTGCTTCCTGTTCCCATATGCCCTTACTGTGCGACATCCGTTGGGTCTTGCATTAGTAACTTGTTCACTGCTTCGATGTTTCATAGTCAACGGATTCGCGTTCACTCTCTGGATCAGCTGAGGGAACGGACTTTTGTGCACGATAGCACCTACCTGCTTCCCATATGCATATTGACTATCGGCTAGTAATCCTTTGCATTCCATATACTTACATAGTGGCTTAAAAATTAGTTTTTCTGCAATTTTGGAAAGCACAGGGAGGATAGAAATTGGTCTGTAGTTGCTGCAGTCTGCAGATATGCCATTCTTTGGAACAGGTACTGTTTTAGTAAGCTTGTGCTCCTCTGCAAAGATACTACGTCGACATAAAAATCTATAGACTACTAATCTTGGAATAAACCACACTAGAAACTTTTTTTAAAAAAACAAAGGGGGTTAAACCATCAGGATCTTCTCTACCCCAGCTATCAAGATTATCAAGAAATTTCTTAACATCCCTACAGCGAAATGCAAATTTTGTAAGATCAGGTTCAGGGTGACAGTTAATAATAATAATACATAATATAATAATAATAATAATAATAATAATAATAATAATAATAATAATAATAATACTTCAAAGATCTGACTTGTAATCCGTGTTTTTTTTTTTTATAATAAGTATAGTCATTTAGTTTGCTGTGTGATAATATGTTATGATAATATAAATTTGAAGTAAATGGGTTTTTACATTATCAAACATGTTATTCTGGTAAAAGTTTTCATGACATTATTATTGCCAATATGAAATTCCACATTTAATCGTATTCATCTTTACAGTTAAAATATTCATCCCTTTTTTTTTTGCTTCAAAAGAAAAAAGACAAGTACCCTGTAAATAAGTTCTAATTATGAGTTCATAAAGGCCGTTTCACACCGGATGCGATGCTATGCGCGCCACGCTATGGTAGCCATGCTGCGGTACGTGACTTTTAATTGCTGGCATTGTTTTCAGGGAGGCTGTTCACGCCGGGTGTGAAGCTATGCTCATGTCTTCCAAGATTGCCGGGCGCGCAATTTTTGTGGACGTAGCTCACCTCGCGCATGGGCACAGATGTTCCTCCTGCCTCATGGCTTAAATCTAAATATACTGTAAGTGTTATATTAACGTGCGGGTATAAAGTATAACTAAGGAAATTCACTCGAAGTAAAATTTTATTTCCAGTATTGCATGGTCAAGTTTTATTATTATTATTATTATTATTATTATTATTATTATTATTATTATTATTATTATTATTATTATTAGTAGTAGTAGTAGTAGTAGTAGTTAGGTCTTTTTTCTAGATCGAGAACGGATATGCTGTATATCAGGTCCACTATAATATTCAATGGTATTCTTGTTAATTTTATAAAAAGGTACAAAGGTTGCAAAAGCTTTGAACCCTGGCCTGGGTTCATCTTCAGTCGAACTAAAATTATTGGCATAATAAGTAAATATGTTAGATCCGGTTTCGCGGTGGAACCAGTGGACGACCCCAACGATGTGCTTTTCCAACGGACGAGGCGACAAGCAGGACGGTCAACTATCCAACTACTATAGGTGATTGCTTCTCCTCTTCCTATATTCCGCGTGGCTATTCTTCCGATCTCTCACCCGTTGTTGTTGTTCTGCATGTAATTCATTGTTAGCGGTGACATCCTCGGTATCCCGGCTGTTATAAGGTGTCTGCGGGGTGATGTCGGCGATAACGGCAGCATCAGACGAAGGAAAGTAGGAGCCTGTCCTAACATTAAAACCTTTAATAAATGTTTGATTACATGTTAACTAGCGGGTCCTCGTTAACGAACGACTTGTTTCTTAAATGATTCTCCTATATTTATGGCGGCGCCTCGACTAATCTTCTTATGTTGACGTTGTTACTTTTTGTGAATGATGTTGGCTCTATTCCAGTCCGGTCTATGATCGTTATTGAATGCGTAACTATTGCACTATTTTGAGAATGTAATGAGAAAGCCTGTCTATGTTCCATTAAACGTGTTTTAACCTCTACCGCTTTCTCCGAAATATTTACCTTGCAGTCTTTACATGGTATTTCATGCTCCTGGTACTATGGGGTTATTATGATTGTTGTTGTTTTTTATTAGGTTATTTCTTATCGTGTTGGTATATTTGAAAACAATTTTAGTATTATCCTGGCTATTATTTACATATTTACTTATAATATCTATGTTAGGGTTAAAAGGTAAGGTTAAAAGTCTATTCGGTTTTCTTCTAATGTTATTATCCTTAGGGCAATAATAAGTCTTGCGGGCACGTGAAATGGCCTTTTCAATGAAGTGGGAGGGGTACCTAAGGCTTTAGAATTATGAGAGCAGATAAAGGAGGAGCCACAGTAATAATGAATACTAGCACATATCTAGAGAAAGCATATTCACTTTTAAACGACACACAAACTTATCTCCGACTGGATTCACCTCCATTGCCACTAAAATACAACAAGAGTTCAATAGAAAATTAGAAAATAGCTAACTCTCTTGATGATCCTGACATTAAAAAAGTTAGTTTCTTCTAAAATATCGTCAAAGACTCCCAGCATCCCGTATTTTTATGGTGTTCCTAAGGTACACAAACCTGACTGCCCATTAAGACCCATTATAGCTACATGTGGTTCCCCGCAGAGTAATCTGGCGATATGGTTATCCCAAACTTTAAACCAGTTCCTAGGAAAGTTCTCTAATGCACACCTACAGCATTCTACCAATTTATACAACGAGTCAGAGAACTGGGATGGGTTGATGGCATTATGGTAAGTTTGGACGTTACGGCACTTTTCACAAACGTTCCCTAGATTATGTAATCTCTAAGCTCCAGGAAGAATACGAACAAGGTAATATAGAATTCCCTACCCACTGACCAATTTTTTTGCATTAATAAGACTATGCGTATCTTCCCGGTGTTTCAATTCAATAATCAATGATTTGCGCAAAAAGAAGGGGTCATATATGGGCTCCCTCTTTCCCCAGTTTTAGCCAATATTTGTGTGGAGTTCGTAGAGAGAGATATTCTCCTCAGATGTGATAGGGAAACCACGCCTCTCTTGTGGGTCAGATATGTTGATGACATTTTTGCAATCATCAGAGGGACAGAAAGAAATCTAACTAAATTAGTAGAAATAGCAATGACATACTACCATCAATAAAATTTACCGTGGAAATAGAAACTGACTCCAAGTTGCCCTTCTTAGACGTTTTAATCTTTAGAGATTCGAGTAGACAAAAGTTTAAATTCACAGTATATAGGAAGACAACCAACTCTGAAAGTTATATACATTTTTATTCTTTTCATAATAATAATATCAAAAAGTAATGTAATAATGAACTTTGCATTATGAGCCTTCAAGATTTGTGATTCAGAATATATTACTGACGAAATACATCACATTACGGCAACTTTCAGAAGCCTTAGGTACCCCTCCCACTTCATTGAAAAGGCTATCTCACGTGCCCGCAAGACTTATTATTGCCCTAAGGATAATAACATTAGAAGAAAACCGAATAGACTTTTAACCTTACCTTAACCCTAACATAGATATTATAAGTAAATATGTAAATAATAGCCAGGATAATACTAAAATTGTTTTCAAATATACCAACACGATAAGAAAATAACCTAATAAAAACAACAACAATCATAATAACCCCATAGTACCAGGAGTATACGAAATACCATGTAAAGACTGCAAAGGTAAATATTTCCGAGAAAGCGGTAGAGGGTTAGAAACACGTTTAGTGGAACATAGACGGGGCTTTCTCATTACATTCTCAAAATAGTGCAATAGCTACACACGCATTCAATAACGATCATAGACCGGACTGGAATAGAGCCAACATCATTCACAAAAGTAGCAACGTCAACATAAGAAGATTAGTCGAGGCGCCGCCATAAATATAGGAGAATCATTTAAGGGAAAACAAGTCGTTCGTTAACGAGGACCCGCTAGTTAACTTTCATGTAATCAAAACATTTATTAAAGGTTTTAATGTTAGGACAGGCTCCTACTTTCCTTCGTCTGATGCTGCCGTTATCGCCGACATCACCCCGCAGACACCTTATAACAGCCGGGATACTGGAGGATGTCACCGCTAACAATGAATTACATGCAGAACAACAACAACGGGTGAGGAGATCAAGAAGAATAGCCACGCGGAATATAGGAAGAGGAGAAGCAATCACCTATAGTAGTTGGATAGTTGACCGTCCTGCTTGTCGCCCGTCCGTTGGAAAAGCACATCGTTGGGTCGTCCACTGGTTCCACACTTGAAACCGATCTAACATATTTACTTATTATGCCAATAATTTTTAGTTCGACTGAAGATGAACCCAGGCCAGGGTTCGAAAGCTTTTGCAACCTTTTGTACCTTTTTTATAAAATTAACAAGAATACCATTGAATATTATAGTGGACCTGATATACAACATTATTATTATTATTATTATTATTATTATTATTATTATTATTATTAAACAGGAGCCCTTTCAAATGGGAGAAGCAAATGTCCAAAGAATATGAATGATTTCGTAGCTTAATATATAAATTAACTTTAAATATAGCAGTAAAGATGAACAGATTAACAATAGATACTTACATACTTGCATGAATTGTTTGCAGACATTCATAGCTTTCAGTGTGAACACACACAGCGAGTATAGCTAGCATGGCTCCATAGCATAGTGTAGCGCGCTTAGCATCGCATTCATTCTGAAACGGCCTTAAGTGAAACTGCCTTAAGCCTTAAGGCCATTTCACACCGTGGCAGAGTGGTTTAGTCATCGATGGACTGGTTAAGCAACATTGGGGCTGGTCAGTCGTTGGATGGGTGATCGCTCTCCTCAGCATTGATTCCTTGGGTAAGGATCTTTACCATAATTCCCTCAGTCTACTCAGCTGTAAATGAGTACCTATTCTCGATGGGGTAAGGTCCAGCTATGGGTTAAATAGCAAAACTCAGCAATGGTGGAAAGAAATGAAAGAATAAATGACAACGATGTAAATAGAACCTCTGGCAACAGAGGAGCTTCGTCCGGCAGCCAGGTATACAACCCAGTCGAGGGGAGGACGGTCAGGTACTTGGAAGTCGTCATTCAGCAACTGACCACCACAACGACAGTAACCACCAACCAGAGACTGGAGTTACAGAGGCAAACCAGAAGAAGAAATGGACAAGAGAAGAAAATAAGGAAATATGGAGATGCTACATCAGAGGCAACCTGACAGAAAGAGGATACAGAAGACTGGTCAACATCTGGCAGGGGAGAAATATCACCCCACAAACAGAACAGGTTGGCAGACCAAGTAAGGACCATAAAGAAAAAGAACTGGCTCTCCACAACAGAAAGAGAAGAACTGGAAAGAAAAATAACACCGAGCAACGAAGGACAAGAAGACGAACTAAGAGACGATGATACAGAAAACGACAGGAATGATGGGCCACCAAACAACGACACACGAGGAAACACCGAAGATGTAACAGGGAGGTCAGAATGGGTGGAAAAGATCAGACAATGGATGAAGCCAGATACAGAAAGAACAAAGATCCCCTCCATGAAAGTCTGCAACACAAAGAAACTAAGGGAAAAAAACAAGTGAAGTTAATGATATAATGAGACTAATCCACACCACCAGTATTACAGAAACAAATAACCTGGCATATGCAGGAGCAAGACTAGTAATAGAACTCATGGGGATACAAACACCAACACCACCATCACAACGAACCCAACAGAAACCAAAACAGCAACTGCCTTGGAAAAGGCGCCTGGAAAAACAAATTATGGCGATGAGATCTGACTTGAGTAAACTGAAAGAGATGGCGGAAAAGAGGCTAAGAAGCAAGAAAACAAGAGAGGAACTGAATGAGAAATACAAAGTACAGGAGAAGGGGCTAAACAACACAACAGAAGATATAAAACAGAGGCTTAAAGCCAAAGCACATAAGATCCTATGGTACATGAACAGGAACAAAGGATACCAACAGAACAAACTCTTCAGAACCAACCAGCAAAGACTATACAGCCAACTAAGAGGGAAGACAACCACCAGGAAATTCCTGACGCCGAACCAAGTAAGAGACTCTGGGAAAACATATGGAGCAGTCCGGTATCACATAACAAACATGCAACATGGCTCCAGGAAATCAAGGCAGAAGAAATGGGGGAGAATAAAACAAAGATTCACTGAGATCACGACAGACACAGTCAGGCACCTACTAAAGAAAATACACAACTGGAAAGCCCCAGGCCCTGATGAAGTCCATGGATACTGGCTCAAAAACTTCCAGGACCTACACCCACGAATAGCAGAACAACTCCAGCACTGTATCACAAACCACCAATAGCCCAAATGGATGGCCACAGGGAGAACATCCGTAGTACAGAAAGACAAGAACAATGGAAATATAGCAAGTAATTGCAGCCCTATCACCCGCCTACCAGGTATCATCAGTGAAAGGCTGTACAACTACCTAGAGGATACAAACACCATCCACCACCAACAGAAAGGCTGCAGGAGGAACTGTAGGGGCACAAAAGACCAGCTTCTAATGCACAAAATGGTAATGAAGAATAGTAAGAGAAGGAGAACCAACTTAAGCATGGCATGGATTGACTACAAGAAAGCCTTTCGATATGATACCGCACACGTGGCTAATAGAATGCCTAAAAATATATGGGGCAGAGGAAACACCATCAGCTTTCTTAAAAATACAATGAGCAACTGGAATACAGTACTTACAATCTCTGGGATAAGACTAGCAGAGGTCAACATCAGGAGAGGGATCTTTCAAGGCGACTCACTGTCCCCACTGCTCTTCGTAGTAGCCATGATTCCCATAACAAAAGTACTGCAGAAGACGGATGCTGGGTATCAACTCAAGAAAGGAGGCAACAGAATTAATCATCTGATGTTCATGGATGACATCAAGCTGTATGGAACGAGCATCAAATAAATAGATGCCCTAATCCAGACTGTAAGGATTGTATCTGGGGACATCAGGATGGAATTTGGAATAAAAAATTGCACCTTGGTCAACATACAGAAAGGCAAAGTAGGAAGGACTGAAGGTATAAAGCTACCAGACGGGAATAGCATCAAACACATTGATGAGACAGGATACAAATACCTGGGAATAATAGAAGGAGAGGATATAAAACACAAGAGGTGGAGGACACGATCAGGAAAGAATATATGAAGAGACTTAAGGCAATACTCAAGTCAAAACTCAACACCGGAAACATGACGAAAACCATAAACACATGGGGAGTACCAGTAATCAGATACAGCGCAGGAGTGGTGGAGTGGACGAGGGCTGAACTCCACAGCATACACCAGAAAACTAGAAAACACATGACAATACATGAAGCACTACACCCAAGAGCAAATACAGACAGACTATACACAACACGAAAGGAAGAGGGGAGAGGGCTACTGAGCATAGAGGACTGCATCAACATCGAGAGCAGAGCACGGGGGCAATAACTGAAAAACAGTGAAGACGAGTGGCTAAGGAGTGCATGGGAAGAAGGACTTATAAAAGCAGACGAAGACTTAGAAATATACAGAGACAGGAGAATGAAAAACAGAACAGAGGAATGGCACAGCAAACCAATGCGCGGACAGTACATGAGACAGACAAAAGAACTGGCCAGCGATGAGACATGGCACTGGCTACAGAGGGAAGAACTCAAGAAGGAAACAGAAGGAATGCTAACAGCGGCAAAAGATCAGGCCCTAGGAACCAGATATGTCCAAAGAACAATAGGTGGAAATAACATCTCGCCCGTATGCAGGAAGTGCAACATGAAAGACGAGACCATAAACCACATAGCAAGTGAATGCCCGGTGCTTGCACAGAACCAGTACAAAAATAGGCATGACTGTGCAAAAAACACCAGCTAGCTTGCAGTAATAAGTGGTATGAACACCAACCTGAGGGAGTGATAGAAAACGATCAGGCAAAGATCCTCTGGGACTATGGTATCAGAACAGATAGGGTGATACATGCCAATAGAACAGACGTGACATTGAAATTCAAGAAGGAGGTATCACTCATTGATGTCGCAATACCATGGGACACCAGAGTAGATGAGAAAGAAAGAGAAAAAATTGATAAGTATCAAGACCTGAAAATCAAAATAAGATGGGTATGGAATATGCCAGTGGAAATTGTACCCATAATCATAGGAACACTAGGCAAGATCCCAAGATCCTTGAGAAGGAATCTGGAAAAACTAAATGCCGAAGTGGCTCCAGGACTCATGCAAAAAAGTGTGCTACTAGAAACAGCGCACATAGTGAGAAAAGTGATGGACTCCCAAGGAGGTAGGATGCAACCCAGAGCCCCACACTATAAAAACAACTCAGTCGAATAGGATAACTGCGATAGACCAAAATAATAATAATAATTTTTATGTTTTTCCTGGATAATCTGGTTTGAGATATTTTCTCTGAGACAGGTAGCGCCAGCTACAGATACTTTGGCCTTGTGATTTTGACTTATTGGGTCCAGGGAAACAAAACAAGAGAGAAAAAAAGGGGGAATTTTATATGAGCGTAAGGCTCTTACTACTGAAGAAATATTACGTAAACACTTGGGTAAACTCACAGGAGTATATTTACATAAAGAACATTAGTATGGGAAAGAGAATTGCAATTAAATTATTGATCCTGAAGGGGATTCCTACGGGATGAATGAAACTGGGGGATTCCAGACACAGTCCAAGAAGATTCCATGCTATAGGGTCCCTCCTAAGGGAGATTTGGTTCCAGTGCAGAAGGCGGTCCATGGATGACTTCCGATTTCCGAGGGCGAATGCGATTTCCACGTGGTAGAATGCAGGGGCTTCAACGTGGGAACTTCACGAAGCGCCAGGCAAATGGAGTGGGTCATCGGTCAGGCCAGCATCGAAGGGAACACGTGGTTGGCGGTTGAAGTGCATGAAGGAAAAGTATACTTTGAAAGGCCACGTGGTTAGGGGCTAAGGGCATCGTCGGGCCAGGGAAATGGTGGTGGTTGTGGTGTCGCCTTTACACCCAATTATCCAGCGCAGATCTGAGGCCGAGGCCTGGTCTGTTTGTTGCTTTATGCCCTCTCCTATGGAGGGGACACATCCAGGCATATAGGGAGGTGAGTCATTTCCAGCTGATGTCCGTGGGGGCGGGGGTGTGGGTTGCCTGAAAAGAAGCAGCCAGACAGAATCACTTTTGCCTCGAATAAGGAATTATCTACTCCCTAAAGGGAGTGGCCTACAATCGGTTTTAATCTCTTGTATTCTGACTGATGCTAACCCCTGATCCAGCTCAGGCTGATAGATACGTAGGCACGCATGTCAATAGACAGATATGTCTATCGATCGATCGGCAGACAGTAAAAAAAAAAATAGGAGGGAGGAATTTGCTAAAGGAGTGAGTTCTTGCTAACTATAATAGCTCCCCACACAAGATGATGTCCACACCTTCATTTGGGAGTGAACATCGATGTACAAGAATGACCGGAAAAATCTTTACGTTACTCTACATTCTGCCTTGTAATGAACTTTACTTCTAAAGGATTTATGAAACTCTGTGGCATTACTGTCGATAACATACTGGAACAAATTACCTTAACAGGACATAGGAAATTTTCAACACTTGCAAAAGAGTAAATACTTTGGATTTGAGTACACAGTGATAACTTTATAAAGTGACTCGAACAATGTGAATTAATTAGGATTATAAGACCATGGTATATGAGGCTGTGGCAGACAAATGAAAAGAAAGGTTGATGTACAAGAATTAGAATACATGGTTACTTAATTCTAGATATCCCCTAAATGCATGCACTTAGTTTGCCTTTTAAGCGGTGTTGAAATGACAAAATATACTTGGGTTTACTTGACATCGTAATTTACGTCGGCTCGTAGACCCATGCCAGACTTGGCTCCAAATCTCATGACACTCTTATAACACTTATAAAAAGCGCCTGAAAAGGGTGTAGTCAAAGGGAAGTAAAATTATTTCCGCTTAAGGCTTATTTAATCATTTTAAGGGTTCACCATTTTTACTCTATGATGGGGACCTTACGTTAGACTTTTAAGATAAGCAAGCAAATGGAAAATGAAGTTCCTGAAATTACAAGAAGGCAAGGGGACGTGCCTCCGCCTTCTGGATAGCGGGCCACGCCCCTTATATTACAAAGTTGGCACTGACTTTATAAGTGCTTTGTGGCACTCATCTAAGTGCATGAGGTATAAAAGAATAACGAAAGAATAAATGGCAAACACAAATTAAACATAAATTCTTGTAACTAGATGTTGATCAAATATGCTAAAATTACATTCCTTAGCCTATAGTAAACAGCTAGGATTATTCTTGGCCCAAGACGGCTGCAAAGATAACCAGAGGGCGCGTCCCCTCTGGCAGGATCATTTTGCCAGAAACTGCAATAATGGCACTGTGCCAAATTGATGCTTATGCAATAATAACTAATGGCGATGGCATATCACATTTTTAAATGCATCGTGCTGTGGTAGGCATGAATGGGGAGTCGTAGGGCTTAGTGTTGGCATATCTGTTATGGCACTCTGCATGAGCAGAAGTGATCCAGGCAAAATGAAGGCCTGGGTAAGGCATAAAATAAATGTGATGGATAATCAAAAGTAAGGAAGGAAAATGTTTAGGGAAGAATAAAGGACATCGTTATAGGAGAGAGAGAGAGAGAGAGAGAGAGAGAGAGAGAGAGAGAGAGAGAGAGAGAGAGAGAGAGAGAGAGAAGATGGTGAAGGACCATAGCATCCTCCTCTGGATAGAGGTGCCAAAGTCTTCATAGGATAAAATGATGGCACTGTGCCAGAAGAGCCTGGGATCTCTCTTGAGGCTACCTGGAATAATTAACGCCTGTGGTATTTTCCCCATGGACCCTTCTGACTTGGATGGTTTGTCTTGGCCGGGGAATCGGTGGAACAGAGCCCGGGGAGGTTATTGGAGTGCCACCTGTGTCGGCTTCCTTGACGGCTGACGCAGGGGCCTTCTTTGCAAGCTCTGTCACAATCCGTCGCAGTTCCTTGAGTTCATCGGCCATTTGAACCACAGCAGAATCATTACTCACTGCTATGTCTGCGGACGACTGAGACAGAGAGGAAGTGGTGGGGGAGGGGGCATGAAGGGCTCCCAGGTAAGAATGACCGGCTCAGGCACAGGTTGCGAGGCCGCACCTTTAGGTGAGCTTCCGCTGTGGTTGGCAGGTAGCGGAGCCAAGCCGGAAGAAGAGGGGGGCCGTCCTTATTGGGATCTCTTAAATGGAGATCGGGGGCATGCTCTGGCACTGGCACTAAGGCAGGGGCAGGCACTATTATTTGCTTTGGAATTTGCTCATCGCCTGTTACGGATGGAGCTTGGCATGGCTCAGTGCATGCCAGTGGCACTGGCAGAGATTTGGAATCGATTTTGGAATCTCCTGGGGGGAGATCTGATTGGGGCCCTGGCACTGGCAGTGATTGCGGCAACTTAAATGGGGACTGGAAGTCCTGTCCCAGGAGGATGTCATAACCTCCGGGAAGATAGCTTGCTACTGCAAGATTGCAAATTTTAGATATGAGGTCTTGTGACTCTCAGTTGGACAGTAGGGAGTATCATTTTGAATTCATTGACACCCTCAATTGTGACGAGTTTGCGTCGGTTTATGATAGCTCCATAGGGAACTTTGGCTTTCGTTATGAGGGAAATTTGCACGCTAGAGTCGTCAAATGCCTTGACCTGGCGTGCTGAGTATCTACCTCGGGGAGGTGCCACATATATGGGACCCTCGGCTGGAGGGCCTAAGGACTTGGGATTCGTAACTGCCAGGGCGACGGCAGGACTACCAGACTTATTATTTCTAGGGCATTTTGCCCATGAGGGAGAGTGGCCATAAACCTTGCACGCCGTGCAAAAGGTTTGGCTGAAATCTCTTCACACTGCCCCTGCAGAGGGCGCAGGCGACTTATTAGTTGGTTTTCTGGGAGAAAGAGGCTCTGTTGGTTTATTTCGGCATTGCTCTTTGGAATGCCCGATCTTTCTACAGAACCCGCACACAACGGGTTTCTGTGATTGCCCATTCTTCGGTGGAGGGGCACCCGAAAGGCAGGCAGGTGGATTAATTCTGCGCTACAGGGAGCTCTCCTGAGGGTGATGAGTATCCCAGGAGTCGGCGATGAGACAGTATTCCACCAACGTCAAAGGCTCCTTCTTCCCTATGTGTGTGGCGAGGGCGGGAGGTGCTTATAGCAAGAAGTGTTCTATTTTCATTTGTTCTATGGAGTCGGCAAGGGTCTTGACTCCCACGGATTCGAACCACTTCACATGGGCGCGCTCTGACTGGTAGGCCCAGTCTGTCCAAGTTTGGCTGACTTCCTTGACTTGCCCTCTCCAGCGCCTCCTCCAGCGTTCAGGGGTTATCTCGTACGCCTTTGTGATGGTTTGGCGCACGACGTCCCGGTCCTCTTGGTTGGCCGCAGGTAGGGTGTTGTAGGCAATCAGTGCCTTCCCACCGAGGAATTTAGTTAATACTAAGGAGAGTTGGGGAGGGAGAGGGTGCAACATTCCAGGACCTTTCGGCTCTGTCGAGCCATACTTCCAGTTCAGCTTCAGTCCACTTGGGCATAAATGAGTGGGCCTGGCTGAGGGTGCTCATCCCCGAGGTGGGAGCTGGGGTGGGGGGAGTGCCACGCTGTGTGCCAGCATCTGGAGTTCATGGGCGCTTCTTCTCATTCTCTACTCTTTCTGCCTCCTCCTCTTCCTCCCTAGGGCCTCCCTTCTCTAATCTCTCGCTCTAGGGCCTCCCTTTCCGTTCCGCTGCCTCCCTCTCTTTCTAATCTTGCTGCCTCCTTTCTCTTTTCTAATCTACGGGCCTCCGTTCCGCCTCTTCTCTTCTCTAGGCCTCCCTTTCCAATCTCTGCCTCGTTCTTTCTAATCCTGCTGCCTCCTGTTCTGCCTCTTTTTCTAATCTTGCTGCCTCCCTCTTTTGCCTTTATTGCGTCCATCCTCTCCTGTACCCAGTCTTTTAGTTCTTTCCCGGAAAGGCCGAGTTCCTTCCCAGAGGACATGAAGAACTTAAAGTCCTTGCTCTGCTGAGATTTTGCCTGACATTTTGCAGGTGGGGTCGACTCAAGTGATACACAAAAGTTTTCCCAGGGCATAGGAAGGAGTTGTCGGTGTATAATAAATGCACGCAAATTTCTAACAGAGAGACTGGCGGTGACTTTACAGTATGAACGGTTTTCAAAACTCTGAGGAATTGGAATTCTTTGGTCTCCCAAGGTACCGACAAAAGGTTTTGATTTGGGGACGATTATTAACAAATGGTTGGTCTCGCCCAATTTACCGGCAAAACGGGTTTATTGGGGACTGAATTTGAAAATTAATTGGTCTCACCAAATTACCGACAAAACGGGCTTATTGGGGACTGAATTGAAATGAACTGGTCTCACCAATTTCTGACAAGGCAGGCTTATTGGAGACTGAATTGAAATGAATTGTCTCACCAAATTACCGAAAATGAAATTGGTCTCACCAAATTACCGATGAGGCGGCAAAACTGAATTGGAAATGAATTGGTCCCACCAAATTACCAACGAGGCGGGCTTATTAGGGACTGGATTGAAATGAATTGGTCTCACCAAATTACCGACAAAACGGGCTTATTGGGGACAAATTGGTCTCACTAAATTACCTGACGAGGCGGGCTTATTGAGGACTGATTGGAAATGAATTGGTCTCACCAAATTACCGACGAGGTGGGCTTATTGGGGACTGAATTGGAAATGAAACCAAATTACCGACGAGGCGGGCTTATTGGGAACTGAATTGGAAATGAAATGGTCTCACCAAATTACCGACGAGGCGGGATTATTGGGGACTGAATTGGAAATGAAATGGTCTCACCAAATTACGACAGGCAAACAAGGGACTAAATTGGAAATGTTGGTCTCACAAAAAAAAAAAGGTGGGCTTTTGGGAGAGGAATGAGTAAGCAAAAGTATTGAAATGATAAAATCTAAATAAACAAACCACAACAAAAGAATCAAACACACGAGACAAAACAAAGCAAAGACAAAAAAAGGGCAAAAAATTTTTCTTGGACACCAGGTAAACAAGAGAAAAGTAAATAAACAAATCCTAGCAATGAATCAACATAATTTCCCCGAATGTGAATTGTGTGGGAAAAAAGAAAAATTTTTGGGAACCTAAATCAATTCCACACTTGCCTACACTCAAGTCTATTTGTCTATCTGGAACTTTACCTTCGCTATACCAGAGCGAGAGAGAGAGAGAAAAGAAAATCAGCGATTCTAGTTGACTTCGTCCCACGTGGGAAAATGTGACTACACACCTAACTAGGTTTTGCAATCACGAATCTGTGTGATTTTGAAGGAGGAAATATAGCACTATTCCTCGAAATGGTTAATACCTAAATATCCTATCATAAAGGTCATGCAAGCCGCGTGCAAGGCTTTCAAAATCTAAATTTCGGCGGTTCTCCTCTCTCGTTTTTTTTTTTTTTGGCATGCATCCCTAGTATTTTTCCTAGGCTCAGTCACGTCTTTAAAATTCCTATGCTAAAATAAACACAATTTACTTATGTGGAATTTCCGGATCTGTTGCTGGTTTTACACAAAAGGTTCGTAATTGTCTCGTACCCAGCATAGCTTTGCTAATTGCTGATTTGGCAGATACAAAACCAAACAAAAGCAGAAAAAAATGGGGGGTGGGTGGTGCAACCATTAAAACGAGAATCTCAGACAAAAGGTCACCATTTTTATGTTTTTCCTGATAATCTGGTTTGAGATATTTTCTGTGAGATAAAACAAGCGACAGAATTTACAGATGCTTAAGGCCTTGTGATTCCGACTTATTGGGTCCAGGGAAACATAAAGTGTAAAAAAGAAAAAGGTGGAATTTCATGAGTGTAAGGCTCTTACTACTGAAGGGAAATATTCCACAAACAGGGTCGGGTAAACTTAGAGAGGAGTATATTTAATTAAAGAACATTAGTACAGGAAGCTGCAGAGAAATGCAATTAAGTCATTGATCCTGCCGGGATTCGAGGGATGAATGAAACTAGGGGATTACAGACACAGTCCAAGAAGAGTCCACGCTAGCGGGAATCCCTCCTTACCGTGTAGGGAGATTGGTTCCAGCACAGAAGGCGGTCCATGAATGACTTCTGATTTCCGAGGGCAAATGCGATCTTCCACGTGGTAGGATGGGGGCTTCAACGTAAAGGGAACGATGGGAACTGGTTCACGCCAGGCAAATGGAGTGGGTCATCGGTCAGGCCAGCATCGAAAGGAACATGTGGTTGGCGGTTGAAGTGCATGAAGGAAAAGTATACTTTGAAAGGCCACGTGGTTAGGGGCATATCATTGGGCCAGGGCGTGGTGGTGGTTGTGGTGTTGTCTTTACACCTGGTCGTCCAGCGAGGATCTGAGGCCGAGGCCTGGTCTTTTGTCACTTTATCCCTTTCCTATGGGCAGGGGGCAGCACACATAGGGAGGTGAGTCATTTCAGCTGATGTCCGTGGGGGTGGGGGTGGGTTGCCTGAAAAGAAGCAGCCAGACAGATTCACTTTTGCCTCGAAAATCAGAAATTATCTACTTAAAAGGAGTGGCCTACAATCGGTTTTAATCCCTTGTATTCTGACCGTGCTAACCCCTGATCCAGCTCAGGCTGATAGAGAAGCAAGCAAAGCGTGTTGATAGACAGATATGTCTATCGATCGATCGGCAGACAGTAAACAAAAAAAAAGGAGGAGCATTTATTATATATAGTTCTTGCTATATAATAATAATAATAATAATAATAATAATAATAATAATAATAATAATAATAATGATAATAATAATAATAATATATAATAATAATAATAATAATAATAATAATAATAATAATAATAATAATAATAATAATAATATATATTTTATAGTAAATAATATATATTTTTAACATATATAATCTTATACAGTATTTTTTTAGTTCTGACAATTCGTTTTCTGGCTCAGCTAGACAAATGAACAGCCAATATTCATATTTGTCTAAATTGGGATATTTGTCTACCATTGTTTTAACAAACATATATTTTGCATATATCTTGAACATTGTTTAGTCTACATGTTGCCACCATCTCCGTGGTAGTTGTTAGGATGTTGGTGAAGACTACCATACAGCTAAATGAATTACGGGTTATTCCTTGATTTTATATGAGTGGTGGGCGGGTCAAGTTCAGCGCTGAATTGTCATTGGAGGCCAAATTGGCATTCCTTCTTGTTTAAGCTGCAGTTTCGTGTCTTTGATGGTCCACCACTAGCGCTGCAACGCTGGGAATGATGGAATTTTGATGACACTTCCGTTGTATGATGAATCCTGGGTCGATGGTGCGTTCATGGGGCGCTCGTTGTGGGTCTAAGCTGTAGGAAGAGGAAAGGTCTCTTGCGTGATGTTCAATCCTGTCTTTCTTTTCTTTATGCAAGGCTTCAGGGATGTCAGCGATGGTCTGATGCTTGATCTATAATGTCGATGGGGGAAAATGTTTTGTCGTTTAATTCTGTGTATTTTGGGCAGTTTTTGTCTGTTGAAGATCTCAAATGGCAGGACACACTCTTCGAAAAACGCATCATTGTCATTCCGATGTAACTGCTAGCATCTTTCGGATGAGGCATAGATAACGGTAAGTGCCTGTTCCAAACAGTGGTTTTATCTGAGAGGGTCCTGCTGAGGCGGCTGGATTGTTCTTCATTATCTTACTGCTTGTTTTTCGGTTCTTGTAATAAATTACTTTTGACCTTCTTCTCGGGGTTGGTGGTGTTAACGCTTTCTTCTATGATTTTCGGATATGCACGCTCATCATCTTCGTAGGTCTTATGGAAGCTCCTCTATAGAAGGCTTCTATATGCTCAGGAACCTTGATAAGAGGTTGAGTGCTGTAATGGGAAAATTTTATTCCTTTAAATATTATTGATTTGTTTAGGAATTGATTCATCATCCTCATCTAATATCTTTATACTACTGTTTGTGAGAGTGTTTTGGGACTGTAAGATGTTTTCATTTTTGTTGTGGACATCGTGGATAGGAGTGTAGCCAGTCCCTTATTTTGTTTTTCTTTCGCTCTGAATGGGGAGCGCTGTCCTGAATCTTTCGTCTGCATATTGGTAACACTAAAGAAACATGTTGTTGGACGAGAACACTGTTGGTGTGAAAAGGATGTCAACTGGTCCACCCTTCATTTTGGCTAATTTACCAAATTATTAATACAAGTTATTATCTATCCCTTGCAAGGTAAGCTTTTAAAGTCATAATATTACCATTAGTTGGAACAGATCAGTATCATGAAAGAACAGTAAAAGACAAAGATTTAAGTGCAGCGTTGTTGCATGCTCAGTCAAACGTGATTGCAACGCCTTAACTGTGAAAATTTTCATTGTCGTGTTAAATATGCTTCATATTCATTAGTTGTCATGATAGTTTTGCTGTGTTGATTTGAGTTATAACTTAGCATTTGATAGGGTTGTAAAATGCTAAAAAGATAGTTATAAATATTTTGTTTATATAAAGTTTTTTGTAGATACCAGTGCCAAAAGGGTGCCACAAAATGGCCGTCCGACAGGACATCTTGGGTTTACCCCTACCTCCCTCATGGAAGTTTCCACTGCCGATCACGATCTTAGATTAGGCTATACAGTAATTTAAGAAGGCCTACCTAGACTAATCCTGTTTGAATGAGGAATTATGACTATTTTTGTTACAAATAGCTTAGGCTATATATATAAAAGTTCATGAAAACTTTTAATTACATAGGACTTAGCCTATACCCTCATTAAACTAACCTAACTTGTGACCCATTGTAACCAGTCAAAAATCAGCCATGTAAACTTTGCATAGGCTATCCTTAACGATTTCTGAAGAGGCCTAGCCTAGACTATATCCTGTTAAAAGGCACCTTAGCCTAGTTTTACCTCATTTTAGTTTTAAGTGTTTTTCTCAGAAATCTTTCAGGTAGTCTTATCCATTGACATATGTTGTGTACAAACATTTAGTACTGTGTGGAGCAGGGTATTGAATGATTTACACCTTACTGTAAATTAATTGATTCCAGGGCTGCTCCATGTTTGATACTTATCTTATTATGAAGGAAAAGCAATTCCCATAGTATGTAGTTGATATATTTTTTTGAGGTCTCTCAATATAAAAGTTATTTTTGTTGTTTTAAAATACTCACTTGTATTGTTTTCTTGAAATAAAAATTAAATAAAAGGAATATTTCCAGGGACCTAGTTCCAGGAGTCCTGAAGAATATGTAAATTGGATATAGTCCAGGAGTTCTGAAGACTATGTAAATTAACCAAGTCCGGGAGACTAGACCTGGGAGAAATTTGGCATGATGTAATGAGTAATAAAGAAACGAACTGAGTACCAGGGATTTTCTTCAATACCATCATACCTTACCACTAAAAATGGAAATCAGCACTTCAATTGCCTCCCATTTTTGAGGAAGACATCACCTGGCCTCATCAGTAATAAGACCCGTACACCCAAGGAATATCATGTTGCAGGTTGTTGTTGGCCTGCTGGTTCCCCAGGCTCTGTTAAACGTCAGAAGTCTTCATACCAACCGATGTCATTGCTATGACAGTACCATTCTCCGACCCCTGTCTCTGGCAATAACTTGATAGCAGTGTGGATCTAGATAGTAACCATTATTATGACGACTCTCTTATCTCATATATCTTAATGAAGTTTAAAGAATTCTCCCGTGACATTTTGGCAGCTGAGTTGGATCTTTTGTCCAGTGTTTGATCCATACCCAGTGTTGCCTATATATTCAATTTGTAGGTCTTAGTTTTTTGTCGGATTGTATGCAGTTCTTTATACAATATTGTTGATTTTTATCTTGATTAAGGTCATGACTTATTTACATTGCTTATTCATTATTTCTATAGTGACGGATTTATGATATTGTCAATTAGTATAGTTTACATTTTATTATTTCTGGAGGTTATATGGATGTGTTTGTTTTGTAACAATGGACTGGTAATGATGAATCATATATTGATCTAATTCAATTAGAGCAAGAAACACAACAAACATTACAGTGTTAAGAACTTTACTCAGTCCTACCAGGACGTTTGCTCTGGGAGATCTGTCAAATCAAATCAAAGACTTGGATGCAGTATGTTGGTTGAATAGGGCTGAATTGTGTTGTTAAAGGTTTCAAACATAATAACACTCAACCACCCATCATGTGCCCCTCGCTGTCTCATTGAAGAGATTAGTGTTCTTGTATGGTGATGTACATAGACTTTTTGCTGAGGGGAGAGACTTTGTTTCCCCAGTGTAGTAGGACTCATGTTTTCTGATGTTGGTTGATGTACAGTACTGTGTAGTTTGTATGTTTGTATGTTCTCTTTTCTTAGTTTAGGTTGATAAAATATAATTTTTTTCTATTCACAATGGCCAGTAATTGACTAAAACTTTATAGTTTTGAGGTAATGAACAAAGGAATGATGTAAACCATTTTGTGCAAGATTTGACATAGTGCCCTGGTTGGGAGTGCAATTGTGGTCTTATGGGTCTTGTCTTATAGGAAATTGTCAGATTATTTTGCTCTTGTAGTACTGGTTTGGTACATCTTAGTGGATAGAATACACCACTTTCCAAACCCCTTTGAGATTCAAGTTTAGAGTCGTTTCTGGGATCTTAAAGAGCTCTTGAGTTTGATAATCATTAGGACGCCATCAATGGAGTAAATTTTGTCTTCATATGTGGAGAACTCTTTTTGTTGCAGAGTGATGTGACATCCTGTGTATGTGGAGTCAATCCAACCCCAGTATTAGGCTAGACAAAGCTATAAGGAAAGCTGTATTGAATGCACACCTTTATTGGTAGTGTCCCCATTTAGTACTCAAGTATATCCTTGTGTTATGTTGTTGCAAGAGCCCTTTAGTCTCTAGTTGAGATCGTTGCTTGTTTCTACTGTACAAGACCTGTTTTCCACAGTGTGCAGACCCATCTGATCTGTTAGGTTCCATTAGGAGCCAGTTGCCCTTGATATTAGAGTGGACATGAATAAATTCTTCCCCGAGGGTCTTTGTAATGGGAAAATTATTCCTTTAAATATTATTGATTTGTTTAGAATTGATTCATCATCCTCCTCTAATATCTTTATACTGCTGTTGTAGAGTGATTGGGACTGTAAGATGTTTTCATGTTTTTGTTGTGGACATCAGTGCATGTTAGTGGGCCAGTTTTGTTTTGTTTTCTTTCGCTCTGAATGGGAGCGCTGTCCTGAATCTTTCGTCTGCATATTGGTAACACTAAAGAAACTATAAGGACAAGAACGCTGTTGGTGTGAAAAGGATGTCAACTGGTCCACCCTTCATTTTGGCTATTTTACCAAATTATTAATACAAGTTATTATCTATCCCTTGCAAGGTTTAATTAAAGTCATAATATTACCGTTAGTTCATTGTTTGGAACAGATCAGTATCATGAAAGAACAGCAGTTTAGATGAAGATTTAAGTTGTTGCGTTGTTGCATGCTCAGTCAAACGTGATTGCAGTGTCTTCTTTAATGTGAAAATTTTCATTCGTCTTGATGTTTAAGATATTCTTCATATTCATTAGTTGTCATGTGTAGTTTTGCTGTGTTGATTTGAGTTATAACTTAGCATTTGATAGGGTTGTAAAACTGTTAGAAAAAGATAGTTATGTATTTTGTTTATATAAGGTTTTTTGTAGATACCAGTGCCAAAAGGGTGCCACAAAATGGCCGTCTGACAGGGTATCTTGGGTTTTACCCCTACCTCCCTCATGGAAGTTTCCACTGCCGATCACGATCTTAGATTAGTGGTTACAGTAATTTAAGAAGGCCTACCCTAGACTAATCCTGTTTGAATGAGGAATTATGACTATTTTTGTTACAAATTGTTTAGGCTATATATATAAAAGTTCATGAAAACTTAATTACATAGGACTTAGTTTATACCCTCATTAAACTAACCTAACTTTTGACCTATTGTAACCTAGAAAAATCAGCCATGTAAACTTTGCATAGGCTATCATAACGATTTCTGAAGAGGCCTAGTCCTAGACTATATCCTTAAAAGGCACCTTAGCCTAGTTTTACCTCATTTAAGTTTTAAGTGTTTCTCAGAAATCTTTCAGGTGGTCTTATCCAATGACATATGTTGTGTACAAACATTTAGTACTGTGTGGATGTAGGGTATGAAATGATTTACACCTTACTGTAAATTAATTGATTCCAGGGCTGCTCCATTTTTGATACTTATCTTGTTGTGAAGGAAAAGATGGTTCCCATAGTATGTAGTTGAGCAAAATGTATTTTTTTGAGGTCTCTCAATATAAAGTTATTTTTGTTGTTTTAAAATACTCACTTGTATTGTTTTTTGAAAAAAATTAAATAAAAGGAATATTTGGGACCTGAGATGTCAGGAGTCCTGAAGAATATGTAAATTGGATCTAGTCCAGGAGTTCAAGACTATGTAAATTAACCAAGTCCGGGAGACTAGGCCTGGGAGAAATTTGGCATGATGTAATGAGTAATCAAAGAAACGAACTGAGTACCAGGGATTTTCTCAATACCATCGTACCTTACCACTAAAAATGGAAATCAGCACTTCAATTGCCTCCCATTGGGAAGACATCACTTGGCCTCATCAGTAATAAGACCTGTACACCCAAGGAATATCATGTAATAGCAGGTAGGACAGGCCTACCCTAATTCCCAGGCAGCGTAAACGTCAGTAGTCTTCATACCCACCGTGTCAACTATGACACCGTACCATTCTCCGACCCCTGTCTCCAGGCAAGAAGACTGACAACAGTGCATCTGTATAGTAGTATTATCATTATTATCTCTTTTCTCGTATCTTAATAATGTCATGGTAGGGGTCCAATCAAGAATCCTCTCCGTGACATTTGGTGGCAGTTGTGTTGGATCTTTAGTCCAGTACCATTGATCCATACTCACTGTGCCTATATAATATGTAGGTCACTTATAATGTTTTGTCATATTGTATGCATTTCATGTGAATCTCGTCTCAACAAGAATCTGGTCTGTTTGTCTTGGTAAGCTACCTTACATGTAATTATCAAACCATGGGTGGTCATTTGTCCTGAATTTAAAACCTTAAGAGACATACCTTACTAAAATAGCCATCAGCATTTCATTTAACTTCTGGGATCTGGACTGATATACATCTTATATATGAAGTGCCTGACATTCTTTCAATAATACGACCCCAGTTGGCTCTAGATTTCCAGCCAGTCCATTTTTCCAGTGATGGAATTAGGAATAGTGATTGGGGATATGTCCATCTCAGTGGCGCAGTGATCGGTAGCGCCTATATACTCGCAGACCTTGTACTTGACAATAGGTGGACCATCTGGGTGAATATGAGGTTCATTATATTACTAGAAATATGCGTGGCCTCAGTTAGCTGTACAGAATTGGAGAACACAGAACTCACAAACCAGCCAGACTGAGCTCTGGAATTTGAATTAAGCCACCGGCTATGCTTTGCATTGCAGTCTCCACAAATAATGAATGAAGCTTTTGAATCTGGTGACTGAGCCATACTGATCCTCTCCAAGAGACAATCATGTATAGAATCGTCGATATTTGGATTGCAGTGAACAGCAAATACCTATACATTGTAGAACTTACTGAAAATCTTAAAACAAAGAATTTCATGGCAACTACACTAAGTTTTTTTGACGATATATATAGGTCGTCCAGACATAGTGTACACAGCCTTACCTTGTGCATGTGGGATGTAACGACGATAAATAATCTCTGAGCCATCAAACCCTGGGATTAAAAACTCAACCTTTGACTTGTTACTAATTACAAGAGTCTCAGATAAAAATATCAAATTGTAGTTACGAGCACAACTCCGGTACAGTAATGAGTAGCAGGCCCAGGGTTCAGCTCGATGTCTCCAAAAGAATTAAAATTATCAACATAAAATTAGTAGCAAAACTAATAAACAGACATAACAAGAGCAACATAATAAAAATCAACAGAACAATAAAAAATAATAATGCAATCATCAACAACTGTATTTACATTATTTACAAGAATTACATTCAAAGTATAAATAAACCTAACCATTTGTCACTGGAAAAAAGCGGGAAGCAACTGGTTGATAAGGCGGAGCTGGCATACCTTATAAGGCATATAAGAAACCCACCAAGTTTGCCACAACAACTGGGGGAGTACAGTCAGGATGGATTTAGAAATTATGAAAAGCCTAAGGAAAAGATTAGGTAAAGAAGGCGCTTTCCTGATAATCCACCAAGCAACTTTTGCTTTCTCATCAGCTTATCCTACACACTTTTTGAAAAATGAGGGAAGTGAACAAAAGAGAGGAAAAATGCCTGATTGTACCTCAAGCAAGGGAGCTCAAACCCAAGACCATGGAAGGCCACGGTACAATGGCTATGGCACAGTCCAAGGTTGGAGAACAAGGTATGTATTCAGAGTAACCTTCTCTTAGAAGGGCTGCCTACCAAGGCTGAAGGGTCCTATCCACCTGCTGGTTTGATTTCGGAGTTTCCTTCCCCTAGAAGAGTTGCCTGCCAAGGCTAAGGAGTCACTTCTACCCTAACTTGCAGGCAGGACGTCACACCCTAAAGTGATGTTGCTAAAGAAAGGCACATTAACCCACTTCATAGATGATTGCTTAAATGTAAACAATCATTACTGCCTCATGCTGTCTTCCTGCATTTCAATACACTTTTATCTGTTTACTTATTTATTGATTTATTTTGTCTTTTTTAATAGTGAGATCTTTTTTCTGTTTTTCCCTTTACCTCCTCTTACTTCTTCCGAATGAACCATATTCTTCGGAAGCTTGAATTTCAAGTCAGTGGCCCCTGTGGGTTTGTTCCATATGAATTTGGTTCTTCTTCTGAATAACAATAAAGATAATCATTCTAAGAAGTACACGTAATTGTAACGAGCGAGTAAGTTACGTGAATAACAAAGCAACCAGTGAGTTACAAATCTTCTTACAAAACATTTCCCACGCACTGAGTATCTACTAACGTTGAAATGTAGATGAAGATAGTGCGTCATTTAACACGCAGGTGATATCTTCATTACGTGTTGCTCAAGACACCTTAGAAATACCGGTGAAGAAGTAGAGCATTGATGCAAAGAATTCCAAGGAATCGCCCTTCCATTGAATACGAATGAGTGACACTTACTTTGGATTCGTCATCGGGCACTTATTTGGATTTCTTTGTTAAATAGTCCTCTTCTGCAGGGTATTTGAGCACGCTTGAGCCGAATACTTACAGTATAATTTTAGAAGATAAATATAGATATGTATATACAGTATATATGTATGAGTATATGTGTAATATATATATATATATATATATATATATATATATATATATATAATATATATATATATATATATATATATATATATATATATATATATATATATATATATGTGTGTGTGTGTGTGTGTGTGTGTGTGTGTGTGTCAACATTAAGCCACTTCCATTAACAGGAGGTAATGCCAGACTACAATCAATGAAACATTCTTGCTAAACGCTAAAATTGTGATAAAACTTCCACATCAGTTGATCACATATATATATATATATATATATATATATATATATATAGCATATATATATATATATATATATATATATATATATACACATTATATATATATTTGACTCACGTCGGGATCGAACCCAGGTCTCTCAGGTGGAAAGCAAGGGCGTTACCCACTGGGCCATACAAGTCTAAAAGAAGTTGGAACCTGAGAGCAACTGCACCCAAGGAATTACCTGGGCAAGCTAACTGCATGCATACCAGCGAGTTTTCCCCAACTTCCCGACTCAGCAATGACCCAATAGACAACATTTCATTCGAATTATCCCTTCTGAGTGAATAAGATAGAAATCATCAACACACAATCACGTGTGGAACAGAAATAAATTTCTGACTCACGTCGGGATCGAACCCAGGTCTCTCAGGTGGAAAGCAAGGGCGTTATCCACTGGGCCATACAAGTCTAAAAGAAGGTGGAACCTGAGAGCAACTGCACCCAAGGAATTACCTGGGCAAGCTAACTGCTTGCATACCAGCGAGTTTTCCCCAACTTCCCGACTCAGCAATGACCCAATAGACAACATTTCATTCGAATTATCCTCTGAGTGAATAAGATAGAACAGTCAACATCACGTGAACAGAATAATTTCTCGATCACGCCGGGCGAAAGCGCATAAAAGACCACTGTCGGCCACGTCTAAAGAAAGTTAATCCCGAGAGCAATATTTCGGCAGCTAACTGCTTGCATACCAGCGAGTTTTCCCCAACTTCCCGACTCAGCAATGACCCAATAGACAACATTTCATTCGAATTATCCCTTCTGAGAGACCTGGGTTCGATCCCGACGTGAGTCAGAAATTTATTTCTGTTCCACACGTGATTGTGTGTTGATGATTTCTATCTTATTCACTCAGAAGGGATAATTCGAATGAAATGTTGTCTACTGGGTCATTGCTGAGTCGGGAAGTTGGGGAAAACTCGCTGGTATGCAAGCAGTTAGTCACAAGCCCAGGCTTGGGCAGTTGCTCTCAGGTTCCAACTTCTTTTAGACTTCAGTGACCCAGTGATAACGCTCTTTGCTTTCCACCTGAGAGACCTGGGTCTGATCCCCGACGTGAGTCAGAAATTTATTTCCTGTTCCACACGTGATTGTGTGTTGATGATTTCTATATATATATATATATATATATATATATATATATATATATATATATATATATATATATATATATATATGAATATCATGTAAAGAGAGAGAGAAAGAGAAACAAATCTTAGACCATTAGAGCTTAAGTCTTAAACCATCAAAATTATCCTGGCAGTTCTAAGCACTTATCTGACTATGGTCATTGAGTAGTAATATTCTGATGTCATATCCAGTTACAGAGCATTTGTGCTTTTTCCTTTAAGTTGACAAAGGCAAAGTTGGGGAGCTTACTGTGGTTTGTTGTTGTCGGGCGTTTTAATCCCTGACTTGCCTCGTTGTATAAAATACCGGAAATGCCTCGTTGACGGCATGATGTAAGGCGATAACTGGGAATCTTTGCGCTCTGTTACCACTGGATATCATTCTGTTTGCTACTGTCTACATTCCGTTTGTTTTCCTGAATGCTGCTGTGGTTCTTTTGCTCGCATTCATCGGAAAATGACCGTCTTCATTGTCGGGATGTCGTTACATGTCCAACCCATGTTCGCCACGAGAAATGAGACTGGAATGGAAAAAATCAAATAACCATGTATAGAATGTACTTATGAGTTGTCTGTGAGATGTATGTTGTATGGCAGCGTTTCAGCAATTTAGACAGTTTTAATTGGAAATGATGTTTTCCATTTTTTCCGTGGCTGTAGTGGTTACATGTATTCTTGTTAATCAGGCCTCTGTAGTTCACCCATAATTCACATTTTTTAAAAATTAATTTTATCAGTAATTCTAAGCCGTAAATGTAAGTTGAACTTGAAGTAGATACGTATTGAGCCCTTTAACTTACATAGAACGTAGTACGTAGGATGTAGCTTCAGACTAATATAATAACAATAATAAGAGAACCGCAAGGGCTTGATGGCAGCGGCCGCATCGTGCCCAACACAATGGTAGGCGTTGATGGCATAAGTAAAGTACTATGATCCCGAAATGCGTAGTCTCCCCAGTAAAGCCGGTTTGAAGTACGTCACGGTTAGGCTAAGTGAATGGCAGCATACAACCAAGTTTGGTCACAGTTGGTGAAGATAAGGTTGTGTATAGATTCATTGACTTTGAACCCAGATCTTGCAATTTTATCTTTTTTCCAAAACGGGCGTATGTAATCGCAATTGCAGGCAACAATGTGTGTGTTGCGGTGGCGCCGTCTCTTAGAACGCTGCAACTTACAAGGCTTTCCAATAAATTTGGGATTTTTAGAACTGTTTCTAGAAGTCATTTCACTGAACTGAAATAAATGGCTCCTGGTTATAAAAATATGATGTACATAGGATATTAATTTTGTTTCGTCTTCATGGCAACCATTATTTCAATAACAAAAGTAATTATAGCAATAAACAGATTTCTGCTACTAGTAGTCATGTCAGTAATAGCGTCTTTAGGTGTTGTTCGTCTATTTATAAGTTTCCAAGTAGCGTTATCGTTTGTCGTTTTAAGATACACCTTCAGTATAAAGGATGTTGTCAGTTAAGAACGGTTAGTTATGAAGTGTTAAAGTATTCTACCTAATGTATTTTATAACGAGATCGGAGAGGTGTTTATTCCTCTTGGTATCTCTGTATGCAAATTCTCAAAATAATGGCATTCTGTAAAGGACTATTCCACACTGCGTCTTATTCAGCTATCTTTACCTGTCGACTTGACTCATGTGAGAGAGAGAGAGAGAGAGAGAGAGAGAGAGAGAGAGAGAGAGAGAGAGAAAAGACTCTTTATGAGATGGAGCGCCAAGGTTACTAGGCGGCATTTTATGAAACTGTCATCATTAGAACTCTGCCGTGTATTCCCACCTTGTTTCCCAGGCTCATTTGCAGCTTTTTGCATCTCTGCCAGCCTGGAGAGAGCGCGTCCTCCTTGCAATATCTTATCTAATGAAGTTCAGAGAAAAAGTTCTGAGAGAGATATCAGGCCTCGGGTAATATTGGCTCCTTTTACGTGAAGTTTGTGTCATGGACATATCGCCACGTAACCAAGGAGCATGAAAGGTCTCGGGAATAGGAGGAAAAGCAGGAGCAAACTCGCCTCGTGCTTTCTCCGAACTTTCTTATGTCACACACAGGAGGAGGAGGGAGGAAAGGGAGGGAAGAAGGGAAAGGGAGGAGCTCATAGTAATGACTATGAATTGCCTTCTGCCAAGGAGGTTATGTTTCTAGCTTGGTTTGTTACATGAAACCTCAGGATATTTTGATAAAGTCTTGAAAAAGTATTCATAATAGACCCGCATTACTATGAGAGGTTTCACTTTTTAATTTAGAGATCTTAATTTAAATCTTCCTCGATATTTTAGTGTTGTATTGAGTTACTTGTTCCTGAAAAATAGTGTTGCTTTTCATTAGTAAACTCTCCGGTACACGAATCCTCTTCCTTACGATGTACGTTCGTATTCCGGTTATTCAGGCAAAAATAAAGTATGTGTATATATTATATATATATATATATATATATATTATATTATCTTAAGTCCTGCCTCTGGAATTCTCCATATCTTCAAATAGAGTCCACCTTAATGCAAGTCGTAAGTGTCTCTTTGAGCAGTTTAATAAAAGATCTCCGCTTCATAGCTCCATTGCGAGCTTTCGGGACTGCTGCTGTGTGCCACTTAAAATATAGCTCCCTTCCGGGTTGCAGTGGACCCATCATTACTCATGAAAATAGCACCAACCACTGCACCTCTGAAGGCCACACAGCCCCTTGGCCTAATGCAGGCTGGTCTTTAGGACCGCAGTGGATATATTTGATATATATATATATATATATATATAGAGAGAGAGTATATATATATATATATATATATATATATATATATTGTTATGTTTAGTTGAGTTCAATCTCACACATGTAAAGTTTTTTGTGAATTAGTTAAATTTTTTGAAGGAAGCACTAAACAGAGGGAAAGCAATTATGTGAGAAATTACATCTTCTCACTACAAACCTGGGCTTAGTGAAGGTACACAAGGCTACTTTGCTGGACTTGATCACTTTGTGGATTGCTTTTCAGGGTCTCCAATTCTCATATTTTAATCACACTAACAATGACTTACATAATTAGACTTTACTGCCTCTTATCTGTCAGCAGTGACAACAGATATATCTCAGAATTTAGGATTTAGAACAGAGGCAGTAATTTCAGATTTATTTTGAACTTCTTGGTCTTGAATGATATCAGCATATGGCACACTTAACAAATTTAGTCACAGAATTTACATGCAGGATAACTTTCACTTCAAGATTAGAGTTTGCAGACAAATCAGTATATAATTGAATAAACAAAAAGACAAATCAAGACTCACAAATAAAATAAAAATAAAAATTCACCAATACATGAAATAAAAAACTCACAGTCGTGCAGTAGCAAGGAAGATCAGTGGATTAGCAGTGCGGGTAACTTTAACACAGTTCACCCTAATTACTGTACACGAGTCACAGGCTCTAATATTAACTTATATATAATTGAACCAGCACAACAAAGAATGATTACAGCACATTCATACACGGTAGGAAAGGAATTTACTGCATAATGACTGAGTAAGGACAAAACAAATAATAACAAACTTTTGCTATATCTTTTTGTATCTGAAGGAGACAAGACACCGTATTCCTGCGACACTATGTTAAACACAAAGATAGCATCTTATATGAAAGACATGGTGGCAGTAACGTTCGCATGAACACATGGACATCTTCCATTAACTTTTTGAAGAGGAGAAGGAAGCACTCTCAATGACTCAACATAAATGTGAGTTACTTTATGCTACTCCTTAAAAGTAGCCTTTCATTTGCAGTAATAAAATGCAGTACCAAATTTAAACTCTCAGTTGCAAGAAAAGCAACTGAACTTGACTGTAGAATATGGAAGGAAGTTGACTGAACTTTTATATCGCCGTTTAGCACTCGGTGTTGATCGCCCATAGGAACTTACCCATCTACGCTGACCTGCTCCTCTAGTTCAGCTCTCTGTTCCTTTCTAATCCTCTTCAAGAGACACTGCCACTGTTCACCGGCATCCTTTCAAAAGACAATCCTCGGGAGCGAGAGACGAGAATGGCAAATGAGTTATTAAGAAACTCAATAAGAATGTCATTAAGAAGCCCAAAACTTTCTCCAACTGTTACATGTTGATTGGTTCCTTTTCCTCACAGAATGCCCTTCATCTGTAAAGACATCGAGGGATAAGTCCCACCTATATGTGATGTCCCAAGGGATCCAATCAATCAAACACTCAGGCCTCACAAAAGCCTACACGCCCTTCCTTATGAAAGTGACGCATAGCCATCCTGATTTCCCCAGGCCCTCTTCACAGTTGCTTGTAGCTTCATGAAAGCAAGCACACGACATGTTCATCAGGCCTGAGTGCTAAGCAGGTACAAAAGTTCGAAATCAACCCTTCCACATTCTGCAGTCAAGTCTAGTTGCTGTATGTATGTGTGTGTGTGTGTAAAATCTACTGGTCACTTTTACCAGATACGTATGTAGTATTTATTAGCCACATTGCCCTCTTAACTTTTCGATTTCTTCACATTTTGGAAACGCTTGTCACTACGAAGCCTAGGAACAAATGAAGATAAATGAAGCTATACTGATGTCCAACTGAGACTGATAAGTCTATTCCCGCTCACACATCTGTCGAATTCAGACATTTATTAGAGCTTCAATATCATAGCAGCTGGTATATATATATATATATATATATATATATATATATATATATATATATATATATATATATATATATATATGTTTCTATATATATATAAAATTATACAGACACCATCCTCCTTAAGAACGTTCAACTTATAAACATTCAGAGATACAAACAAACAGGTTTGCAAATTAAAATTGTGTTCGGAGTGCTCCCCTTTGCCACCCATAAGTCCAAATTTTGTTTTGTGCGCCTATTCTGTATACACACAATACTTGTGGTGCCATACAGACAGAGGCACATGTGGTGCAGCATTGCCCAAGGACGCAGAATATACGAAATAATTATGATTTTACAAGTATTGGGGACATATTTTCGGACCCTCGTGGTAAGTCAGAACAGGGTAAAATAATACGAATTTTCTCGTATGTGAGAAAAGTACTAAGAATTGTTCGGCATGTTGGATGTTATGATTTTTTTTTTTTAGAGTATATTTAGTTTTATGCTTTGCAAGGAAAGTTGTTGTAGTTAAGGTTCTGCTTAAATGGTTATAAGGTTTTCGTTTATTTAGCTGCATTTACAGTTTTAATTGTAAAAATTAAATGCTGAAAATAATATCTACTTTAGATGTGTTTTTTATTCTAAAGATTTATATGTGCATTTTTATGTACTTTTGTTGGACCATATTCAAGAGCTTGTAATTTTAATAACTATTATTTTGTGGTCAGTAAACTTCTATCTATCTATCTATCTACAGTGTATTGTGTTGTAGGGTGAAAAAACGTACAGTACTGTATTGATTTTATATCATACTGTACTTAAATTCAACATACAAACGGCCGTCCAGAACGTAACTCGTTTGTAAGTAGGGTTGTGTCATATATATGTATATATATATATATATATATATATATATATATATATATATATAATATATATAAATATTACACGTATCTGTATATATATATATATTATGCATTATATACATATTATATAATTATACATCTATATATATATACATATAAATACGTGCAGTATATATGTGTATATAAAAATATATATATATATATATATATATATATATTGTATATATATAATGTGTGTGTGTTCGGTACCAGACAATTCGGTGCCGGACAATTTGGTACTATTAATATTATTAAAAAGATAGGCACAAACACACAATGTATATATATTGGTTAATTATCAGTGGTAAAAAAAGAAGAGAATTTATATTGCATGGAAAATTTAAACTGTTATTAAAATTCATGTTTAATAAAATAAAATAAATTGACAGAAAGAATTTTTGCATTTATTATTGAACACAATACTAAAACAAAAAGACCTTAAAACTTGATCTCATGCGCGATCCCTATCGAAAATTTAGACCTATAGTAGTCTCCCTCCTCTTCCCTCACTGGTCCTATGTACTTATTTTCAAAGTATGACACAAGTGGTTGGGGAATATTGTCGTCATCCACCAGTTGCTCGAACCCGTCAGCAACTTCATCCGGAGGCAGGAAAACAAGTCATAAAAAACTTCTTATTTTATACTAATGTGTCATCTTCGTGGTATCGTACTACTTTCCTGTCAAAGAAAGTGTCGATATATATATTTTGTCTAAATGGAACAAACAGCACGACAAATCTGTTCTCCGAAAGCATCTAAAACGAATTATGCGCAGCTTGGTCCATGATTATATTGTCAGGCCCTTCATTATTTACTGGCATTTAATTTTTCAGAAAAATATGCCATATATTATAATCTTGGGGCACTGAAGTTGTTAATTTGAATATGTAATACATACAACTGAAAGAATATAGTAGGGCAACTCTTGAAAGTTCCATCTCCTGCCCAGTTCTCACATCGCCTCAAATCTTCAAGGGCTTCACCGGTTGCAAAAATTAAAGTTCGTTAGGTCATTTGCCACCGTCGAATTGTCAGGAATGATGTACCCATCATCAAGGCAGAATTACTGTTGTGGTGTGGTATAGAGAGCCAACATTCGTCTGAGGAATCGGTTGATGATTGGCTTCAGTAGATCTCCAACGTCTAACATTCCTATTGATATGTGAAACTCATGACACTTCAGTCAATGCAACTCATTTAATTTTCCAAGTTCTTCAATTATAATTGAACGAGGGAGAGTTAGAGTTGAAATTGACTTCTGGTTTATATTTAAGATAACAACCTTTGCAGTAACTTCTGCTGCCGATCTGTGATCATGATTTCCAATCGTCTTCAGAAAATGTTCATCTGAATGAACTCGAGCTTTGCACGATGATTTTCACAGATTTTTGAACCGTCAGCATTTTCTCAAGCTTACGGTAGACGTAGTCTTTGTTTTAGACCAATTTTCCCTTTCCGAATTTACAAACTTGCAAGTGGCCATTCTTGTACCCTCATGGACTGATAACTGACACCAGCATTCACCATTTAAAAATAACTGACCACAGTAACAATGCTATACTTTAAAAATAAGCCGGAAATGTACAAATGAATAGGCTACCACCACTTGACTTGAATAGTTTGGTTAAAGCCTTCCGTTGCTGAATTGTCCGTACTGGGGTTGTCCTAGTGAATTTTCTGGCACCGTGGGTACCGAATTGTCCAGTACCGAATTGTCCGGTACCGAATTGTCCAGTACCGAATTGTCCGGTACCGAATTGTCCAGTACCGAATTGTCCGGTACCGAATTGTCCAGTACCGAATTGTCCGGTATCAAAATGCCCTATGCTGAATTGTCCGGCACCAAATTGTCCGGTACCGAATTGTCCAGTACCGAAATGTCCATTACCGAATTGTCCGAAATTATATACGTGTGTGTATAAAACAAAGGAGGAACAGAAGACCGTATTTCATGTGGTATTTCCGCCCCTTTATGAACAATAATGGTTTTGTTGGTACACAGGGGATCTGTTTATACAAGGAATTTCAAAATGACAAGCTATCAGGAGGTACAGAGATCGTTTGGTTGAGGATTATTCGTAGGATAAGGAGGTCGTGACAGATTCATCTTATCTGCTGCTTAATCAAAAACTGTTTCGACACCTGACCTTTTAAACGACACATGCCTTTATAAATAATTTGGTATATCCCACGTTACACTCGTCCATAAATATTTTGCTGTTCGGTCTTGCAGCTGTTTTCCAATATTTCCTAAAAAAAAAGAAAGACTGGAACGTTGTTGAACGGGCTTTAAAACCGACGTGAACTGAAATTTTTATTAGCTTATTACCGCGTTTAAAAATGTTTGAGAAATTTTCTTTCCGAATAATTTTTTATAAACATTGTATTTATAGAAAATCACTACGTAATCTGACTTGTAAATATATATACATATATATATATATATATATATATATATATATATATATATCATAATGTATTATACATATATGCATACTATACTGTATATTTTATATATACAATATATATACAGAATAGATGAATATATATATATATATATATATATATATATATATATATATATATATATAAATATATATATTATATATATATATTTATAAGATTATATAAAAATATTTGCTCCTGCGTGTTTGGAGGTACCTGTGACGTTGTTGTGGCTGGATCAGGATTTGTTCATGCTTCGTGAAATGACCAAAAATGCATTGCCTACGACTTTTTCACACCAGTTTCATCGTATAAGATCTGTATCGTGAGGACGCTGAACTAAACAATAGTTTGACAACGTGTATCGAGATTTGGCTTCCTGGGAGCTATTTTGCGCAGGAGATATCTGACGTTGCTGTAATTATTAGCAACAGGAAAGGAGCGTGTTTAGAAGCCTTTGCAATTTTGATGGTCAGTCACTATTTCCAGGTAACGGGAGCTGAGATAAGCGCTATAAGATTAATAGAGGTTGATATAGCTGGAATCATTTCGCATGTGGGGAAGCGAAGCCCAGTCCTCACGTCAGCCTGGCTGCTTCATGAATGTATAATGCGCCCTCGGTAATGCCTGATGAATGATCTGAGTTGCATCCTTCTCACGTCTCCTCATTTCAGCAGTGGTGGGTCTCTCACTCTAAGAGCTCGACTCGGTCTATGGAACTTCACGAAGTTCTGCTCGAAGATTGAAATCGAACCGTAGTTCCTCCGTTTCTGATGCCCTTGGTAAATCAGTCACTTCTTTGCGTTCTGGCAGCAGTGTTTTTAAACTTGTTCAGCAAAACATCATTGATGTATCAACTAGTGGCTTTACATTATATCTTCCCCTCTCAGTTCCTCATTGGACGGGTCGATATCGTACTCGACTAGCACTCTGCTGGGCCCGCGTTCGACTCTCCGGCCGGCCAATGAAGAATTAGAGGAATTTATTTCTGGTGATAGAAATTCACTTTGCATAATGCGGTTCGATCTACAATAGTTGCAGGTCCTGTTGCTAGGTAACCAGTTTGGTTCTAGCCACGTCAAGTCTAATCCGCCAGCTCCCAGGTGGGAGAGCCACTAATCAGCCCAGTGGTCTGGTTAAACTACAGCATTAACTTCCCTCTCATTTATGTCTGAGATTAGTCTGCACTGTTAAATACACTGGGGTGAGTGACGCTATACATTTATTTCGTTATGATACGTTTATTTTTATTGTTAATTACAGATGTCGTTTCAGTACATTCCTAAAACCATCCTTGCATGGTTGTTGGTTGATATTGCAAGTCAGTATTGTCGTCAGCTTTAACGCTATTGACTCAGAGGGAGCGACCACTCGCCGGATGTTTCATCTGCTGCTCTCGTTTCCTGTGCTTCGGCCTGGAAGCCCTTCCCGTAGTTTGCAGTATATATATATATATATATATAGCAGCAGAATAGATGGTACATTGTTTTTGTCAGGCTCACGTTATTTAAATAGTTATACTTCTGTTTTGTTTTCTTGTGTACTTGACGTGAGCCAGAATTTGTTTAGTTGTATAAACAGGCGATTGCCTGCACTGTCAGCATCAAGCACGAAGAATGTAGCGTGGAAGCGCTTGATAATACCCGATATCTGAAATAGTAATCGTGTCTGTTATTAATGCCATAGTTATGACGAATAATTACGATCAAAAAATCACCATCTATCTCTCTTATCTCTACATGCAGCAAGCAGTAGCATGTTTAGTGTGCGTATGTCTGTATGTACTGGCCCTTTTGTCGCATAGTGTCTAATAATTAATAATGCCTTCATCTTCTCGAATAATACCCTTTAAAATACTACAGCTTACAGCCAGGCTATTGAAATATAGCAGCATGCATATAATAATAGCCAGCATATAAGCACGTGTAGTTGACCAAAAGCAGTTTACTGACATTTGTTGTCTTCTGGAAATGAAAATTATTTTTTGCTTCAGTAACGCAAAAAATGTCATATCTGTTATGATTCACTGTTCATAAACGAGTTATCAACACTTCAAATAGCATAAATACTGGGAACTTCGCAGAAATACATTGCATCTCTTACATTTCATTCCTTTTTCACTGCAAAACAATATGTCATCAGGACTGCCCAGCTTAAGTTTAGTTACTAAGTTGAAAATAACATTTTAACATGGAATTGCAGCGTGTTACTTTAGCTTAAGTTAAGAGATAAGATGAAGAAAGTCGCAGGTATAATGTAAACAATGAAATGTGTGCTCGTCAGATGTTTCATTATGCAGTTATTTCTATAGTTATACAGGTTAAAGTATTTTTAAGAGGCTTGCCGTATGGTTACATATATACATGTAATATATATATATATATATATATATATATATATATATATATATATATACATATATATATACATATATATATATATATATAGATTAAATATGCATGTGTATATATATATATATATATATATATATATATATATATATATATATATATATATATATATATATATATATATATATATATATATATATATATATATATATATGAGAGTGTGTGTGAGAGAGAGAGAATGTGTGTGTGTGTAATGAATGCTTTGCCATGAAAATTACCTCCTGTTTTCGTTTTGATTTTTGCCATTTAAAGTGTTGTGGCTTTGTTCAGAACCGACCAACAAAGTTCTTGAGTTGTGAGTTTGACGTTGTTGAAATGTGACAGTAATGAGACTCGTTGCAACATGGGTGAGAGAAATACACGACAAAATTTTACTCTTCTCGAGTTGGCTGCGGTGTGATGCCATGAATCACTCGTCAATGGTTACTTAGAAATAATCTTTGATAAGCAGTAATCTATGAAAAGAGTGGGTGTGAGTAGTTGCAGGATGTATATAGCTTATTACTTGAGAATATAACAAATTCTGGCTTGTATAATGACAGATTGTAATAAACATGCAACATTTTTGTATGCAGGTATATATAAACATAAAATACATATATATATGTTATATATATACATACATATATATACATACTATATAGACTAACTGACATTTACGTGGGCACGGCACGCTGTAGTAATACACGCCTCATTATTTAAATTCTTCACTTAGATATTTAAATGTTAGTACCTAGATTCAAACAAGATAACAGGTGCAGCCTTGATAAACCAGTTAGACTAAACCGTATAATGATAGTTTTACTGGATGTGGTCAGCTCCAGCCTGACAACGGAATTAGTTTATATGCTTGCTTTGGGAGGTTGTGCAGTGAGAATGTATCCAAAGCTGAAGAATTCCGGAGTAGTTAGAGGCATTAGGAAGAGTTGATAGCACACACACACACAGACACACACACACATTGAACATACACACACACACACACACACACACACACACACATATATATATATATATATATATATATATATATATATATATATATATATATATATATATATATACAGTTACATATATTAAACAAAGCCAGATGAGAGCAAGGTAACGACGGAGATCAGAAGATGAAAGGTGTTATCATAGGAACCCCAGAGTCTGTAGGTTAGACAGAGAATGCAAGGGGTTTATTTTGCCGTAGAGTAGGAGAAATGCATTCGTAGACCATTTCCTCTCTGTGTTGGTAGTATTAGTGTCTCTGAGATTTAAAGAGCAGTGCAATAGAGTTTGGAACGCTAGGAGATAAATAAAAATGAATTGAAGAAAACTTGAGCAAAAAGGAATTTTTCAAATTTCCTGAGACTGATTGACAAATGTTACAACATCACCAGGCGAATAGCAGACACAGTGACGCACGATGCCACTTACCCGTGAAGTCATGGACGGAGTATTTGAGGTTTTATGAATGCATTCGATGACGGCAAGAGTTACTGAACAGATGCCATACGCTGTAATATGGAAAATTTCGAGAATGAAAATGTAATGGAGAAGGTGCAGACACGCGTTTTGCGGCGCATATACACTCGTTACGTAATCGTTGCTTCTCTGTGCGATTCATCAACGTGCCAATGCAAGAGCGGGTCAGTTTTGTATATTTTCATCCCGCCAGCGACGCCGTCGTTCACTTGGACAGACCGATTTTTCGTAGACGATTATCACAGATTGTCAATCATCACATTTTGCATCTCCGTCCAGCAATTGCTTTCGGACCTCAATGAACATAATGAAAGCGCTTAGCAGACGTTGCGCCGATCACTGGCTCATCACCTTCCAGATCGCCATGGCCGCCCAGCACAGTTGTTCACGCCCGACAGCCGACCTATTTACCGACCGCGTCAGTTGTTCACTACTCAGAGCAAACTTCATGTACACCATAGTGCTTCAAGTTTTCTCAGTTTAGCTGCAAATTTCTCCGTCCTTCTTTACCTTTTCATGTTCTTCTTCTTCCATTACTTTCCACGTTAACAATTGTTTCGCCGTACCGCAGCTCGAGTGTTTTCCTTCAAAGCTTTCTTACTTTCAGTTTCAGCATTCAACGATCAGTCCTCAGCGCTAAAGTATTTGCCTAAAAGCCCAATATTTGCTTCACAGACGGCATTTTCTGATATTGAAAAAATTTGCGCCATAGAACAAAAGAACACGATACGAACGAAGTATTTATCAAGTATCTAGTAATGCATGAATTTCGCAGTGAAGTGAGTTTACTGTATTCACGACATATTACACGTTTTCATGTTCATATAAGTATACTAAGCTTATATAAGAAAATCTCGCATATATGATAACATTGGACTTTGTAAGATGGTATTTTAAATCAGTGTCTTCTTTTTATATACATTTCAGACACCTCATTATAAATACATAGCAACAGAATATTGTTATGTTACAATAGATTAACATTTTAATGTAGTTAATTTCTCTTAAGATTTTATATACAGTATATATGTATATATATATATATATATATATATATATATATATATATATATTATATTTACATACATATTCGTATATATACATATACATATATATATAAAAATGCAAAGGGGGTGTTGATTTATTTTTAGTTGGTAAAGTATAAACGTGGCATAAACATTGTTCTTGTGCTCTTCTGAGTCACTTCGTCAGTAAATAATCTCTGATGTTTGTGGCGCAAAGGAGTTGTGTGTGTGTGTATACATGTATAATTATTATGCAATATTACAGAGCGATGTTGTTATTAGTAAGGATAGCAAATACTCACACATTTATTACTTCAGCCTGGTTCATTTAGTACAAGTTGCAGCTAAGCGATACTGATCTATGATCAGCAGTAAACACGATGTGTTAACTGGCCTTATGTATTGCAAATGCTGGTTATGTACATTAGTAGGTATTTGTGCAACGAGCGTGTGTGTACTATTTTAGAGACTATGTGCTAAAAATGTTACGAACTAGTTTTCTAGGTGGCAAGACTTTGCCAACAGCTGAGCTGTCAACTCATATCACGTTGAACCATTGTTGCTCACATCTCCAGAGAGAGAGAGAGAGAGAGAGAGACAGCGGCATGTTTATTTAGGCGTACAGTTGTAAACGATTACGTAAAGATGAATGCCGACATTGTGCGTCGCCGTGACAAGCGTGAAGTGTCACAGATAACACATTGGCATATTGACATTGCGGTTTTCAAGTTGCGCCGACATACGAACGACGTGAAGAGCCATCACAGACAAATTAATTAAAGATAGCCATGAACATCGCGACGTGGATAGAGCGCATTAATCAAAGGCTTAAAAGCGATAGCGTAAAATCTCAGCCCAAATGATTTAAAATTTTTTAAATAAAATCAAAGAAGTTACTTCTTTTATCTTCATGTTCATCCATGGGCAGCGCTATCTATTTTTTGCGTCGCCGAGGACTGCTCCGCCCATATCCGAATATATCTTACCGGTTCACCGCCATGATATGTATTTGAGTGATCACATCGGCAGTACCCAAAGAAGTGATTCAGTTACACAACATGAATAGTTGGGTGTTGGTTTGCTGCACAGTAATATATTCTCATAGAGAGCAACGTTACTCTGCATACAATTACAGAATTAGATAGTAAATATTTGCGCAAGTACACTACTGCAGTCCGCCACAATGCCTGCCCTCGCATATATATACATACATACATATATATATATATACATACATAGCATATACATACATACATACATATAAGATATATATATCTTTCTACGTAGTATAAGAATAGATGAAGTAAAGTTTATGAGTTCAGCACTGTAGCAGCTGATTGCAAATAGCTTTTGTTTTCTGTTTGCCTGCAGTCAACTATGTATCGGAACATCAAACGCAGGTCTATGATAGCTGACTATTGTACAGCCAAGAGCACGAGCGATTTAAAATAGTGAAGACCAGAGTGACCGTGTTACAAACGAAGAGCAGTAGCTGTTACCAGTTGTTTGAAAATACTTCGTAGAACAGATGAGAGTTACTGTTAACACAAAGGCGAACATCAGCCGATTGCGACACATTGATGCGATCAAGCGCGCTCATGGCCGACACAGTGCCGCAGTCGACGGAAAAACGCCAATTGCTGCGCAGGTTTTTAAAAATAACGCTTGACAGTTATCGCGACGAATTAGGAAGATAACGAGCTTTCATACGATCTTCTGCAGCTTCTAGTCGTAGCGTCTTTCGTAGTCATGTTGGCAGTTAACCGATCTGCAGCGGGATTCGTGTCTTCTTTTGTCGGCAGATTTTCATCGTTAGATTTGGTAACCGAATGCCTTCGAAAGTACCGGTTTCGACGACAATGTTATATTGATGTGGCAGTCTTCTGTGAACGTAACTAATGATTGCTCGGTCATACAGGAAGTAGTAGCAGGCTTACTGATGACCGATCAAAATCCCAGACAATCAGCATGGAAGTGCTAAACCTCAGGCCAGCTTAATAGAAAGTGGCCGTAAAGCAGTGATGCCAGTACTGTCGCCTTCAAAAAAAAAAAAATGTTAGTCACATCAGCATTTGATCAGTCACCGAGAGCTTTCGCAGACCGAATTTGAGTGCACGACAGACCTCTACGACATAGCGAACATAGTCATGACACAGATTCACGCACGGAAAAGAATTTCAGAGCACTTGAAAATGAGGTCTTGAGAATGTTATGTTAGCTCAGCGAACAGTAAGTGGAACACACATCACTGCTCAGTGAGAAAGTAGATGAATGCTGGGAGTTTATCTGGGATTGGACTGAGAACAGCACATTTGTGCTTAGTAAATCATTGCACTCCAGATGGTTCGCCGGTTGACTGATTTAGTCAAAAAGCCGTTTATAGCTTGGCGATTTCAGATCAGTTCTTTCAGTCAGACCCTCATTCTGTCGTGCACAGCACAGTCATCCTGGTCGAGCTTCGAAAATACTCTGTTTTCCTTCATATTTCATAAGGAGTTTTGTCATGATGATTTATTAGTTGACCATACCAATGATTTTACTTCTGGCTCATTATAAACTTATTTTGTTTTCATCAAAAGCTATTTTGATTTTTTGTTTATTATTTTTTCTGTAGATGTATCGTAACATGTCCCCTCAGTTTTAGTGGCCAGTTTTTTGTTGCTCGTTTCAGCTTCGTTTAGCAGCACTTCATTTAAGACGTTTTCTCCATGCGCTTCAGCTTTATGATGGTCTTCATATCTTCCGTGACATCTCTTCATTACATCTGTTGTTCAGCCATCCATCACCAAGCATAAAATGCCACGTGGCTACACTATGAATATTTTCTGACCATTAAGTGAGTCAAACAGCTTCATTTATAAAGTCTCACTATCGCCATTACAGCGATGGATCAGCATGCAACTTATTTTTATTATCTCAGAGGATTACTGATCAGTAAAGATGGGGAATCTAATATTACGAGCACTTGCTGTGTTATACGATTAGATACCGACGTGCTGGAAAGCGGAAACAGCGCCGTTTCTCCGCTTGAGCCCGCATCGACAAAAGTCCGTCGAACAAAAGCTCGATCGTGTGACGCAGTTTGCAATCAGATGTCTTAGTTACAGCAGTTCGTGTCGGTTGCCTCAGTGAGTCACGGGAAACGGCGTCAAACAAAACCGGCAGTTCACATTTGAAGGCCACAGTACTCTGTATACATACATATTTCACACTGCAGCACGAATGTGTGCAACAACATTAAACACCACATTTCTTACTGGAGATAGTTTATCACCACGGCAAGTTCATGAGATAGCGCAGGCCGTGCAAGATGATTGAGAAACATGCAGCAGCTTCAAGCAGGCTGACATTTAGAGTGTCTGAATGGTTCCACCAAAGTCGGGTGAGAATTACCTCGTCAAGGCCCATCTGTTTTTTTATTCATAGTTTATTTTTACAAGAAATGAACACTTATTTATTTAGGTTTTCTCTTTTCCTTTTGCTCTTTCCACTATTAGCTTTGATTCCCAACAGCCGATTTATACCCAAGTATATAATTAATTTCTTTGTTCATTATTTGTTATATGCAGGTATTTTTGAGTTGACTTTTATCCTTTGATCCACTATTTATTTATTTATTTATTTATTATTGATACAATTTATGAGTTATTTATTTCCTTTCTAATTCAGGATTGTTTCCAGATAAAATAATATAGCATATATTTAACCCGATGGGGTTGACATTTATTTATTTAGTGCTAATTCTGCTGACATTATTAACTGTACTCTGCGTGTATTTAACTGTGATAATTTGACGTCAATTGGGATGTTCTCTTTTTTAATTTTTTAATTTATTTTTGGAATTTATTTATTTTTATTTATTTTATCATTATTGGTTTATTTATTTTTAACATTCCATTTTTTTGGGGAATTTCAATGGAGGCAATGAATATTAATTTTAAATTTATGTGTAGATTATAAGTTGGTCGTTGAGCTCAAGGGACAAAAATTGTAATGTATACGATGGATAACCCCCTACTTAATTTTAAGATCTATTTTCTTTCACTTGCGTCCCTGAAGACTATCTGTTTGTTTATTTATTTTTTTTATTTATTTTCTTTTTATTTATTTAATTCTTACCGTTTGCTCTATTTCTAATATCAAGTTGTGGGTATCTTTGAGAAGTAAGACTTCCTTGGGAATGTTGTATTTTGAGAGTGATATCTTGAGGAAAGTACCATTCGATTTTCTGTAATTAAGGAAGGATTATTCTCTCCGCTTATTCATTTTTAATTAAAAGACTACTGATCATGCATCGAAAACTTTTGATCCCCACTAATAGAAAAGCTTGTCGGTATGCTACTTTGCATAAGGTATATATGAAATAATTGCAGATCGCCGTGTATTACATGATTTTACTATTTGAAATACTGAATAACGAAAATTTTTAGTACAAATTTTAATTTTCAATGTTTCTGCCCAAAACTGTATTTCGCGTTTATTCACTGAAATAAGGCACGTCTTCCATTGCTCTTCATTAGGAAATACGTGATTCATCAGTGGGGTCACTGACCTTGGAAAATAATTTTCATACTCTTGTTACTGTGTGAAATTTTTTTTAGATAATACATGTTGGAACATAGGTATGTATAGATCTACTATGATGTAATGCTACTTTCATTATCTTATAGTTACACTTTAGTCATTTTGATGATTTTTATACTTGAACAAGAAGTAGGAATGGTGATCGTTAACACTTCACTGTCAAGTCGAGACGTGGCATAAATGTTTATAATTGCATTATTCCTCTTATTAAAATGTAAACAGTGTAACATCTGTTTCTTAGGGCTCAAACGTCATATTGGCAAGTGTGGTGGTTAACGTTCGTTCTTAGTACTTATTAGTGAATTCTTGAACTGACGTAAAGTTTTCTTCATTCACAGCAGTTGGAATTACTAATAAATTCTTGCTGATTTTTCAAATTGTCGAATTCATTTGGCATGTTGAGAGTCTTTGGAAAACTTTTTAAGAAGACATCTTATGATATTCTTTACACACTTTTGTACTTGTGATAATGAGAGTAACCTGTGTCACTGTTATTAATGTTATTATTATTACTATAATAATAATAATAATAATAATAATAATAATAATAATAATAATAATAATAATAATAATAATAATAATAATAATAATAACTGCATTTACTTACCATAATATGCAGAATAAACGAGGCAGAATGAAACGAAGACGTCTCTGTCTGGAAAAGACAAATCAGCCAAAAGCAGCGTCCAAATAACGAAGATTCGCGCCGTCATTAATTAGTATTCGTTTGTTAACCGTGACAAACAGAGAGCTGGGGCATACGGCGTGAAAACGTGATTCGAAATGGCGCAGCCGAGTTAATTAGAATGTCAACATGAAGTATGTGGCAATGCCTCTTGGAATTAATGGCAGGCCAGATGCCGGGTAAACAGAGGGAATGTTCGGGGATTACCCTTTGATGTGTGATTATTCCCTGACTTGCTTGCCGACACTGGTTCTTCGTTTATGACTGATACTCAGCCGATTAATGTCAGTTGAATTTGCTACATGTTCCTTCGTGTATAATGGATTGTTGGATGGTTGGATAACTGATGTGAGTAATGCTTCGGTATCAATATAAGTTGAGTCAGATGATTAAAACATTGATTCTTTGTCATAGTCGTTATGTCATAGTTCAAAATGGATTAATAGATATTAACAATCAACACTTAATGAATTTTAGTATCCATGCTTTCATTTATGACAATTTGAACGGTACCGTATTTAAGCTCTTAGTATCTAGTGAGTCATGGAAGCTATCTTTTTATAAATAGAATTAAGACTCATTGCAATAACACTGATATCGGCAGATCCGTAAAATCTGTACCCCCAACTATGAAAGTTTTCCTAATAATTTAGACGCTAATGTTAAATGAATCAAGATAGCTGCTACGCCATGGAGTAAAGTATGACTTATATTTTCCAAATCCTATTCGTTTGTGCACCCTCGAGTGGGACAGCCTGAGTAATAATTAAAACTATTGATATCTTGTAAATCATGACAATTTGTCTTCTTGTACGGCAGTTTATTTGTGTGTGTGTTCGAGGGGAGGCGAGGGGAGGGGTGCTGTGCTGAATTTCTTTGGCATTAGGAACTTTTTAATGAAAAGTTCATTCGATCTGACTGCTGCTTTTGCCAGAGAAAACAGCGCTTGGCGTGATATCAAGTTTTCAGGGAGGGTTCTATGAACTGCTGGTTCATTGCGCATAGAAAATGTTATTTCATTAATAATTTTTTTTTTTTTAAATCACTGCAGTACAGCGCTGTCTACTGGTCGATCACATTTTCAAAAAATTTTACATACCGGCTTAATTATTTTCTTTTTTCCGGTTGAGACATTTCACTGATCTCTAAGAAAACAAGGAAATTAATTAATGAAAGGAAAGAATCTCTTAGATACTCTTTCATGAATTAGAGACAGTTAGATTTTACTTCTTTTTGTGGCATGCAGGCCTGGTTAACTGCCGTTTCTGTATTAAATATTCGTTGATGTTAACGTATGCATTTGGACATGTATGAGTTCCAAGAGCACAACGACCAAATCTACATACAGAATTCTCTTCCTCTTTCTCCTGAGGAACTGAATTCTGATTAACATTTCGACTAACACTCACTTTTCCTTTCGTAAAATACAGCCGTAAAATATAATTGTCTCTTTGATTTTCTTTATTTATCAAATAACATTTTGTCAACTTTGAAAGAGCGAAACTGTGATCAACTAAAATGATTATGAAACATAATTTATTTTGGAGCATCTTCTTCCTCATCTGCGTAAATGTTAACATGCTGCAAGGTAAATTCTTTAATAAAACAAAACATTTTACGTAGATTGAGCCACGATGACATTTTGCAGTAAGTGTTAGTTCTCCTTTCTGAAAATAGTAAATAATGATTTATATAATAAAAGCACGCAGGATAGCAATTTCCTGAAATAGAAAAAGGGTTTTCTGGTGTTAATATCAATAATTGCAGCATTAATATAGTATCAAAATTATTAACCAGTACTGCAGTTAATATAATGTTTCTTTCATGTTTTCCGAGCGCGCATTTCAAGAACAAGAGAAGAAGCTCTGAGATTTTCATATGAAAGATTGTCCTGAATATTGGGTACTGCGTGTCCAATATTTACCTTTGTTTTTTCCTGTCCTCTTGGGTGAGTCTGTTCATGTTGAACCCTCTCATGCACAAGTTCTCTAAACTTCCTCCAGCGGGTTATTCTTGTATTTATTCATGAATGGTAACAGAGGATGATATTATTTGGAATATTCGAGATAAAATGCTAAAATTTTATCAAATTGTTGTTTTTCATCAAAAATGTCAATTGAGTTTCCTCTTTGCTCAGATAGAACTCTAGAAGTATTATTAGCATTTTCTATCTAATTTACATTTCCGCACAGGGATGCTATAGAGAAGGTGTGAATTTTCGTTTCTTTTAGGGCTTCATTTTGTATTTCAGTCTGTTTTCTTTTGTTTAGCACTTAAAGTCTTCTGACTCATAGCTTGTTTCACGTAGAGAGCAATCATACAACCAAATGCACGGAATATTCTTAAATAATTAGAATACTTTCTTATTGGCCATAACAACCAGTTCAAGGGACTGTTGCAAGTTTCATGGCTTTGAATTTTGGGGTGAGGCTGTTTCCACCCTATCCATACCCAGTTGGTGTCATGGAGTCTTGTCAGCTTACCTGGTCACACATCCTTATATTGCTAAACATTTGTTTTCAGTTCCATTGCTATATTTTCATTCTTATTCTTTATCCATTATCCTTCCTTAATTCAACCATTCTGTTAAACAAGTGATTTCATTGTTCATAATATATGAAACCAGGAATTATGTGATATTAACCAGCATTCTGCTTTACACACAACTCAATAACTATTTTAAAAAGTTTGTTATCAATATATACCCATTTCTTAAAATCCGTTTTTTGTATTTTTTTTTATTTCGACATTGTTTCTCTTCCAGGAACTTCACACTCTTTCAACAGACTATGCAACATTTACTTTACATACACAGTTAAATTTCTTTTTTGTCATTTCGGAAATTTACTTTAAAAGTTTAAATGAGATGGAAGTAAAAATCTGAAATAAATTAATACTACTTGTAAATTTTAATATTATCTGTTTTGAATACATATAATTGAAATATGGGAAGGATATATTATTAAAAATCTACCTCTTTTACAACCTTTCCGTGGACGTTCCGTTTCATACAGTTAGCTATATAATCACACCCAGATGTCGATTATGGCATCTCGTCACTTGTGCTGCTGGTGCGCGCATTCTTCTTCATAAGTTTTTCCATGAACGATACATAATTTGAATTCAAACTTACTTTATTTTTTATATACACACACACATATATGTGTGTGTATATATATATATATATATATATATATATATATATATATATATATATATATATATATATATATATATATATATATAATATGTATATATATACATATATACATATACATATATATATATACATATACATATATATATATATATATATATATATATATATATATATATATATATATATATATATTATATATATATATATATATATATATATATATATATATATATATATATATATATATATATATATATATATATATATATATATATATATATATATATATATATATATATATAAATATATATATATATATATATATATATATATATATATATATATATATATATATATATATATATATATATATATATATATATATATATATAAGCTTGATGATGAATAATATTGCCAAGACCAGGAAGAACATTCATTATTACACAAGCTTTCGAGGTATAAAACCTCATCATCAAGCTGAAAAACCGACAAGGATGAGAATCAATGAAATTACAATAAAATGAATTGTCATAATAAATCTTCAGCAAAAATACTAACCAAATATGTAAAACGAACAGTAATTACAAACTGAAAAGGGCGAGACGCAAAAAAAAAAAACGAAAAATTAAAAACGAACACAAACATAAAAATATAAAAATAAGGTGAAATGTAAACAAACTACCATTCACAAAATAGAATATTTAACGACCCAATTGTGTACCTACTATGAAATTACACGATAGCTAGTTGAATGCCAGACGACTTGTTGTTCAATTCGGTTTCATCTTTTGTTTCTGAAATCAAAAGGTCCAGTCTGTTTGAACAAAAAGACAGTACCTCAAAAATCCAGGTCAGTGATAGGATGGTCCTGTGCTAAACTGTGTTCCCTAATGGCAGAAAAGGGTGGTTTGGAAAGAGGAAACCTAGTTCTAATAGAAAGACCTCTGTGTTTCAAAATTCTGTGTCTGAGCCAGCGGGAACTGGATCCCACGTATCGCAGACCACAGTGCGAAGAAGTGAATAAGTAAACGGCACAGGAATTAAGATCCACAGGCAGAGTAGGTTTCTCCCTCAAAAGTGATCTTACAGTAAAATGATTATTGAAAACAAACCGGAAACTAATTTGAGGGAAACAATGCTTAAGTATTTCTTGTAAATTTTTTCGGACCATATAGCTACTATGACCAAGATAAGGCAATTTAATGTAATTTACATCCTTAGTAGCAGTACTGTACACCAGTCTGGGAAAAAACTTTTCATTTAAAATTTTTTTCAGAACTTTGTAAAATACAAAAATGGGATATGAGTTTTCAGAAAAATAATTCAGGAGGAAGACCATATCTTGATGAAAAAAATTAGAATCACAACAAACATTGTAGGCTCTATTTATCAAAGTGTGTATTGAATTCATCTTATACAACTTTGGTGAAAAACTGAGGTAATTCAATCCCAAGCCAGTAAAAGTACTATTCCTATAAACAGAGGTCTCAAATTTGCCACTATTTCTGTATACCTGTACATGTAAAAATGACAACTTATTATCCTGTTCTGTCTCACAAGTAAAAGAAATGTTAGGGTGACGAGAATTAAAATATTCAAAAAACAAATCAACATGTGATAATTCCTTAAACACAAAGGAAAGTATCATCTACATACCTATGATAATACAAGGTTTGAAAGCACTAGGGCATTCAGACATCCAAATCCTTTCACAATAACCCATGAAGCAATCCCATATACAGGTCCAAGGGGAATTTTCCATAGCAGTTCTCCATCTATTTGATTATATAATTTACCATCAAAAGTGAAAATGCCATCAGCAGTTGCTAAATGTAATAATTTTGTAGGTTTGGGTCGTTAAATATTTTACTTTGTGAACAGTAGTTTGTTTACATTTCACCTTATTTGACAAAATTTTAAACTTGCGTTCGTTTTTAATTTAGAGATTTTTTTGCGTCTCGCCCTTTTTAGTTTGTAATTACTGTTCGTTTTATATATTTGGTTGATATTTTTGCTGAAGATTTATTATGACAATTTATTTTATTGTAATTTCATTGATTCTCATCCTTGTGGTCTTTCAGCCTGATGATGAGATTTTATACCTAGAAAAGCTTTGTGCAATAAAGAATGTTTTTCTAGTCTTTGTTGTTATTATTCATTATTTAACTGCTAAGATTTCCAAGTGTATGTTTCTAATTACGCTCCAGATATAGGCTATATATATATATATATATATCATATATATATATATATATATATATATATATATATATATATATATATATATATATATATATATATATATATATATATATATATATATATATTATATATATATATATATATATATATATATATATATATATATATATATATATATATATATATATATATATATATATAATATATATATATATATATATATATATATATACATATATATATAATATATCAGATATATATATATATATATATTATATATATATATATATATATGCATATATATATATATATATATATATATATATATATATATATATATATATATATATATATATATATATATATATATATATATATATATATATATATATATATATATATATACATATATATATATATATATATATATATATACAATATATATATATATACATATATATATATATATATATATATATATATATATATATATATATATACAGTTATATATATATATACTATATACATATATATATATATATATATATATATATATACTATATATATATATATATATATATATATATATATATATATATATCTATATATATATATATATATATATATAACACATATATATTATATTCATGAAACTACAAATGTATATTTTAATATCAAATTCAGTCTCTCTCCGAGAGTATCTCCGATGGAGAATTATCACCGAAGGGGAATTTATATAAGTGATAAATAAACAGGTACCACTGGGACGCGAACCCTTGGCATGGACCCATTCATCGTCACTCCAGTGGTATTTACCACCGCCATTCAAGATATAAATCATTACCGCTCGAGTCTGCTGTACTGTTTTTCCCGGTGCCGAGGAAATCGTTTCTTAACCTCGTTTTGATTGTTTCCGCCATGATAGTTTTTTTATACGCGTTTGGAACATTGCAGCTCTTATTTGAAAAATTTTTATCACACCGTGATTTATATACAATCATGAAGCTATCAAATGTCGTTTAATATCAAATTCCGCTACCTCGATAGTATCTTCGATGGAGAATTATCACCGAAGGAATTTATATAAGTGATAAATTCAGTTTGGTACCACTGGGGGAAGAACCATTTGTTCACATGGACCCATTCAACGACTCCAGTGGACTGTATTTCACCGCGCCATCAAAGAGGTATAAATCATTACCGAGTCTGCTGTACTGTTTTTTTCCCGTCGTGAAATGGGAAATTGTAGTTAACCTCAGCAATGACCCACCTCCGCCATGATAGTTCGTTGAATGCGTTTGGAACACGCAGCTCTTATTATGAAATTTTTATCACACCGTGATTTATATACAATCATGAAGCTACAAATGTCGATATTTTAATATCAAATTCACGCTACCTCGAGTATCTCCGATGGAGAATTATCACCGAATACAATTTATATAAGTGATAAATGAACATATTATATTACTGGGACGCGAACCTTTGACATGGACCCATTCAACGACTCCAGTGGACCGCATCTGTACTAACGCCATCAAAGAGAGGTATAAATCATTACCGAGTCTGCTGTACTGTTTTTCCGTCGTGGTTGAAATTATTTTTAGCCTCGGCAATGACCCACCCGCCATGATAGTTCATTAATGCTTTTTTTTTCTAAAGCTCTTTTATAAATTTTTTTATCACTCTTTCGTGATTTATATACAATCATGAAGCTACAAATGTCGTTTAATATCATAATTCACGCTTCAAGAGAGTATCTCCGATGGAGAATTATCACTGAAGGAATTTATATAAGTGATAAATGAGATACTCGTTTTCAGTAGCGTGAATTTGCCGTTAAACACATTTGTAGCTTCATGATTGTATATAAATCACTGAGTGAAGCGAAATTGCATATATATATATATATATAATATATATATATATATATATATATACATATATATATATAGGCTACAGTATATATATATATATATGTTTATATTATAGGAATATATATATCGCTCG
>NC_089752.1:79763873-79766373 GCF_040412425.1 Macrobrachium rosenbergii | reverse complement strand
CATACATGGCTCTGGTCACATATGCCCTTTTGAGAGGAAGAACACATGGCAATTGCATCATGTTTAAGATTGCATTACTCTGTTCATGTACTGTCTCAATTGTGTTCAAAACTTTTCCTTCCTTCTCCAGTATCTCATCCCCAAAATGTCCTAATGATGTCATATGATTGTTTTAATTTCATGCAGGAATCCAAGATTCATTCATTCTGATTTCCGAGACTGATCAGTTTGGCTCTCTCTCTCTCTCTCTCTCTCTCTCTCTCTCTCTCTCTCTCTCTCTCTCTCTCTCTCTCTCTCTCTTTCTTCAAAAGAGAGAAAATATTAACATAGAATATTTGTGGCCACTGGTATTAGTATTAGCTTTGTCTCATTCAAGAAGATAATGAAGGTTTTGTAATATTACATACATGGCTCTGGTCACGTATGCCCTTTTGAGAGTAAGAACACATGGCAATTGCATCATGTTTAAGATTGCATTACTCTGATCATGTATTGTCTCAATTGTGTTCAAAACTTTTCCTTCTTTCTCCAGTATCTCATCCCCAAAATGTCTTAATGACGTCATATGATTGTTTTAATTTCCTACAGGAATCCAAGATTTATTCATTCTGATTTTCGAGACTGATAAGTTTGGTTCCCTCTCTCTCTCTCTCTCTCTCTCTCTCTCTCTCTCTCTCTCTCTCTCTCTCTTCTTCAATGAGAAGTTATTAACATAGAATATTTGTGGCCACAGGTATTAGTATTAGCTTTTGAGATTTGAATTCAGTAAAATTATTTAATTTGTAACGGCGCCATATAAAAAGTGTGTTTTGTGAATTGAAAGCAGCTGCATATTCTGGGATTTTACAAAGGTTCCCACAAGCTTGTGTAAGGTAAAGTGAATTTTACTTACCATTTTGCCTAGGTGAAATTATTTTATTGATAAATCTTTTGTGTATTTTGTGTGTTATTGTGTTTGCAATCTCTCGGCTTTTTCACAACTTTTTTTTATTTTGGTGAATTAACATTTATTTACTTGGCAATTTAAGTATTTCTTAATAATTTAACGTTGCATACTTGATTTAATTTTCATTTATTAATATTTTCTTTTCAAATCTTGAGTAATTCTTGTTAGTTTAAAGTTTGCTTGATTAATTTAATTTCTTGGTAAATTAAAGTTTTTGTGGTTTAGTTTTGTTTAATAATTTAACTCAAGAACTAGTTAAATTTTGTGTAGTTTTCAAGTAATAATACATTTTTCAGGTTGTGAATTCTAATTATAAATTTTGAATTTAACAATAAATTTTTGTATTTAAAATTTAAAGAAAAGTGTTTCATTTATTGACTGCCCGTGAATAAGATTAATTGTGTGTGCATAGGGTAAAGTGATAAACATGTTATGTTCCTTTAGTTTTGCTGAAGTGAATTAATGCCAGGGAAACAGTTAAAGTTTTTTGATGGAATGATGTCCTTTTACTCTAGTATATTACTTGTTTAATTGTTGATACCTCACACTAGTATTGATAAACTTCATTTGATTTTTCATGTGATTAATGAACTTTTTAAGGGATCACTGTTACCTTTAGATACTCAGTCGTAATTCTTAATGCTATGAGGGTTCAGGTATTTGGCTTAAGTGACGTATATTTTTGAAATCTGTGATTAGTTGTGAGCAATAACCAGGTACTTGGTATGCAGGTGACAAATATATATATATATATATATATATATATATATATATATATATATATATATATATATATATATATATATATATAGTATATATATATATATATATATATATATATATATATATATATATATATATATATATATATATATATATATATATATATATATACACACACACACACACACACACACACGATTTGAGAGTTGGAACTTTGAACGTGAACATTGGGGACGATCACTGGAAAGGAAGAGAGATAGTAGATCTGATGGAGAGAAGAAGGATAAGCATTTTGTGTGTGCAGTAGACTAGATGGAGGAAATAAAGCGAGAGAGCTGGGACGTGGATATAAATTGCTACTGTATATAGTGGAAAAAATAAGGAAGGTGGAAATAGAGTGGGAATAATTCTATCGAAAAGCTTAAAAAGACGGCATAATAAGTGTGAAGGGGACAAGTGACAGAGCAATGGCTTTGAAACTGTGCCTAGATGGAAAAATAGTCAACATCGTGAGTGCTTATGCCCCTCAAGCCGGATGTGATGAAGTTGAGAAAGTGGCATTTTGGGAGGAAATGGACCGACAGTTGAGTGAAATACTAGCAGAAGAGATTAATTATTGGTGGTGACATGAATGGACGTGTAGGAAGAACCAGAGAGGGTCTTGAGAGGGTGCATGTTGGCTGGGGAGTTGGAGAGAAATGACGAGGGAGAGAGAGATGTGGACTGCTCAGTGTCATTTGATTTGGCTATTGTCAACACCTGATTTGAAAAGAAAGAAAACCAGTACATCACATACAAGAGTGGGGCAAGAAAAAGTCAGTTGATCACATC
>NC_089752.1:79676373-79738873 GCF_040412425.1 Macrobrachium rosenbergii | reverse complement strand
GCGCCGTTAACACTTCGTGCCGTTTACTATGTTTACTTCACTCGTTACTAATCACTTTCGATCTAACAGCTGTTCGCCAAAGCAAATTGATACCAGTAAACTTGTTCTTCATTTTCGTAAAGCAGACAACAGTTGTCTTTCGTGTTCGTTCTGAACAGATCGGGATGATGGTGATTGAACATTCATTTGGTGTTATCCAAGTTTTTTATTGCTATATTAATTGTGAAGGATTTCCAGTTGTCGTTCTTCTGAAATTTCAGATGAGCATTCGAACTCCGTGTGTTGGTTCTGGCATTTCGACATTATAATTTTCGCTGAAACACAGTCTTCACTAATGCATAGTTTTTGTCGCTTTTTGGCCCTCTCTCTAAATAGCTCTAGCGTGCTCAGAATTCCTTGTTATTGTTCTGATCAGCCATCCTTCGTTCATAGATTTGTCTCAGCAGTTCTTCCGACAGCTTAAAATATCTTCACTTAAACATAATCCAAGAAATGTCTTTGAACAAGCCCTTCAAAAGATTCGAATCTTTCATTACACTAGTCATCTCTGTATAACATTGTGTTTAAGTATCTGTACTTCACGATCGTTGACAGCAGCAATGTAAGCACTTCTTTCATTAATGAGAACACTTCGTAACAAGACCGTCCATTTATTCCTTCAGTCATTTTGAAGTCACTCTTTTCAAAAGTGAGTCAAAACTCATCTGGAAAGTTGCTCTGAATTTTCGCACTTGTCATTAACAACAAGGTGGTTCGAATTAGCCTGGAGTAGGGGTTACGGTGTCATAGTATCGGATCGAAAGTCTTGCCTTTCCTCTTCTTTCCCGTTCTTCTCTCTTTCTTCAAGCCGTTTTTCTTCTTCCTTTCTTCTCTTTCTCTGTCTTCTCATTTTCCTTCAAATCAGTTAATCAAATTTTCTTTCAGCTTACATGCCTTAGTCCTGTGCTTGGCATCATTTTTCTTCTTTCTGCTCATGTTTTCTGTAGTTTCAGCTCAACGTAGCTTCTGCACCTCTCCTGGCTTTCACTAGTTTTAATAGAAAGGGGATTGCAATAGTTAGCTTGATTTGTGCTTATCATAATATCAGACATATTACCTCGTTGTACCACTCAAATGTTGATTCAGATACCCTGCTGTTACCTCGAAGGTTATTTTCTCAGTGCCATTTCAACTAAATACCACACGCAGCAGCAAAATTGGGAACATTTCCTCTATCAAAATATATCTCCAACATCACTCTATATAAACTGATAAATTGAGTGAGGCTTCAGCTTGCTCATTATTTTCACCAAACACAATAACACGATGCTAGTATCAGTACTGTTATCATTGTCAGTTCAATTCAAGATTCAAAATACATCCACTTCAGGCCAGATACTCGAACTACAACACAATACACCGAAACAGCCTGGGTAACATGATCTCTCAAGAAAACCATTTATTACTTCGAAAAACAAACTGTCTGTCAGAAGTGTGAGGTATCAAAAATAAACTAGAAATATTCTGTAGCAGAGCAGAATACTCATCTCTAATTGCTTCTGTTTGGCTCGTTTAGCAAAATTAAAGCAACAAAACATGTCACTTAAAATATGCACACACAACACCACCCTATTAATTGATAATACTGTGTTTTGTCAGCAACATGTGTGTCTCTATTTTAAATTAAAGTTTATAATTAGAATTTCACAATTGAAAAATTTCAGTCATTACTTCGAAATAACAGCTATCACTCATCACTTAAATTTGAAACAAAACTAATTCACGAGTCTTTATCAGAATTTGTTAACTGAAGAAATTTAACTATCAGCACTCAAGATAAAAGAATATGATAAATGAAATAGTAGATGCACCATGTATGCAATGTTAATTATAATAAGAAATACTTAAAATGTTACAATAACAAGAATACAACATAAAATTGTGAAAATAGTAAAGAGATTAAAATAGAAAAACACACAGCAAAAATACACAAAGACGAATGTCAATGAGCTGATTTGTTCAACTTCTACCATTGTATTAATAGTGTACCACATTAGCCTGAGCCAGTCCAGAAATTTTCTGCAGCTTCAGCAGTAGCAAGCAATATTAATTTCATTGCAGTTACACACCAACAATTTTGCTCAGAGTCCGTGTTGAGCAATACGCGATCACAAATACCATGTTGCAATCTTCTTTTCTAACGAGAGGGAATAGTTGGCCGGTTCGCAGAAATGTATTTCAAACGAAATACCAGCATGATACAAACAGCAGCATGGGTGTAAAAAACAGTATAGGAAGTACAAACACAGCATGGGGTGCGGTACACGGAGTAAAGCCGAAAGTAAATGACGTCATCTCTGTTAAAATAGCGAACGCAATTAAATTGCGGGTTCGACACACACGAAGCTTTCTCAGCAGCATGGGACTTCGAATACGCAAATCAACGCGAAATCACTGCCTGAGTTTATGGGATGAATGGCATTTAAAATATTCAGTCCAGTCACACCAACAAGCCGCTTTCATTCGTTCGAGCGACACCGAAGAAACGAAGTCTCGCGACACACACATCAGTTTAACATCGTTATTGCATATATCGAACACGCATTATTAATGGTTATCATCTCCTAGCTCACGCTAGTTAGTTATTTAACACAACTTTTATCTGATACAAATTAACATGATTCAACAATCATTATTATTGTTACAATATAGAGTGTGAACAGTCAAATATAGAGGAGTTATGGCCACAAGGTACACATGAAATATATATATATATAGCAGTATATATATATATATATATATATATATATATATATATATATATATATATATATATATATACACACACATATATATATATATATATATATATATATATATATATATATATATATATATATATATATATATATATATATATATATATATATAGATATAGAAGTTAAAATAGTAGTTAACTTGTAGTAAAACAACAAATACATTTATTGTTCAATGATTATTTATAACATCTGGTTAGCATGCAGCAGATGACACTGTACCCAGTTCTTCCACTGTAAGAGTGTGGTGTTATATTCCGGGAGTTTGGTTTTATCAGCAGGTTCAGCACATCACAAAATTACTTGGGACAGTCCTCAACACTTTCTCGCCAACGATGCCTTCGGCGCTCGTCCTCTGTTCAGCATCTGCCAAAGAGCAGCGTGAATGCCAGTGCGTGTTATCACGCAGCTTTCAAATAGGCTTGTCGATTTTCAGTTCTACGTTCTTCTTTCAATGCTGTTTATAGAATGTTTCAGTCTTCGATCATATATACAGATACTACCGACAATATAAATAAATAATAAATATACATACACAATATAGTTATATATATATATATATATATATATATATATATATACATACATATACATATACATATATATATTCTTACACTTATCTCTTCTCAGTAAAGCCAGTGAGAATTGTTTTCAGAAACATTTTCCTTTAATTGTAGGGGCTGTTAGGTCGGCGGTGAACTGTTTATTTGAATAGCTGGGGCTGTTTTTCCATCATGGGACCACCAGTGCCGACTCGGGGATGGACAGAGACCTTTTCGCTTCATCACGCCGGCTGGAAGTAGCCGTGGGCACAGTTGCGCCGCGAGATACAGATGGGGAAGTTGGTCCCATACCAATAGCTAAGATCCACTTTTCACTTGCCGGTTTTCTAAGTAACGGGGCAAGACTGAAGTAAACAACGTGAAGGTGCCACACGTTTTGTCGAAGAAGTTCTGCAGACGACTCAGACTCAGCTCACCAGTCCGGCGCCTTCCACGCTGGCGAAAGCACCGGCACCAGCCAAGTTCTCATGTTTCATGACGCTGCAGGTTCAGGTGAAGACGATCACACCAGTCAGTAAGCCACCGCCGCCGAAATGCCTGATTTTCATCTTCACTACCCAATAGCAGTGTTTTGTTGACACTTATTTTTGAGTTGAGCCTGTGTTCCTGATGACTTGAAGCTTGAAATCAATCCTCAACGCTTAACTAAAGTGATATACCAACGATCCCCTCCGATTAATTATTCCTGCTGACCGATCGCACATACGTCGATTAAATTGTTTGTTGTTGCGCGGAGGTTATGGATTTAAAAATGGCTTTTTAATATTAGCGAAAAGATCAGTAGGCTTGCTTCAGAAACACACGCTTGAGACGCTGGAGTTCACGGGATCATGCTTGCTGCTAGCCAGCGTCACTTCAGATAAAAGATGCCGATTTTTTCCTTTCAAGACCAGAAGATCGAGAGTCGAGTTGATTTTGGACGACTGTTAGCCTGCATGTTTCATAGATACGGTAGCAATAGCATTTGAGATGTTCAACACAGACCGCGCCAAGTCGGTAGCGCAGAGAGTTAGATTGGGATGAGGGACAGCACTCAAGATATTCAGCTTCACGCCACAAACACATCGGCAAACATATCATCCCACTTTATTTAACTTAGCAAACTTGAGGTATCACAGTGACACCAACAAAAACACGACCAGCAATTTGTTGTCATCCAGACAGGTGGAGTACTTCGCCGACGTAGTTGAACATCAGCACGAGACACGCCCGACGTTGCTTATTTACTGTTCCAAATGTTCGTGTGACGGGCCACAGAAAGTTATTGATGGTGATATGTCCATTGTAGCCGGTAGATCTGCAAAGTTATGGCGCAGACAGCAAGTGCGGTCGCAGCTCGACACGCCGCGACGGGCTCATAGAACGTTGCAGAAGCTAAGAAGTGGCTGCTTCATCTGGGGGCGATGAATGGGCATTACCCTTCCAACATACGCACCATTACTGTAGCGATTCGACCGACGTTTCTCAGCCACGTACCAGTTCATTCGCCCGACGTACTGTTATCACCGCTGTAGCACCCAGATGCCGCACGCCGGCCAGACGGCAATGACGCGAGCGGCCGCACCATTACACTTTTTGTGCTCCACATTTTTTGAATGATGCTCGCTGCCGACGCCGTTACACAGGCGAATTTTTTAAGCACGCCACGCTCGCGACATGCCCTACGATGGCGCTGACGTAATTTCAATCCGCCAATGGCAACGGTAATTCGGTCGACCGCCTCAGCGTTGAGTAGCACATATCCAAGTCCCAGTTTTCTTCATGACTCTTTTCCAAGAACCTTTGACGAGTGAGATGATGCCACGTTATCTAAGTAGCAAAGTAGACAATTCAGCAGCCAAGAAATGGTAAAGTTATTCTTATTAGATGAATTCCAACTTTGATGATGCAGACTTCAGAGTGGGCAATGCTCACGCCAGTGCGAGCCACATCTTCACCCATGGGATGCTCATGGACAATTATTATAACCGGTATCCCCGGCCCAGAACGTATGAGCGGCGTGCACGTCATGCACTGAGCAGGGGCAGTAAATCGGACAGAGCAAGCAGCAGTCAGCTAGCGACCGGCAGAGATGGAGGCGCGCGATGAGATGTCTTCGCCATTCGTTAGTAAAATCACCAAAAGTTCATGACGACGAGTCAGCGAGTTCATCCATTAGCATCACCAGCGAAAGAAGACACGTTTACGAAGTCGAAAGATGAGAGCTCTGCGTCCAATGCTCCACAAACACAGCAGTGTTATCAGCATGGGAAGAGTTGATCTTCGATCAATCATCTGTTATCCTTCGCCGCAGGTGGACACAGAGCCGTCGCTCTCAAAGTTGGCCTGTGATGCGCGCCATTATCGGCTACGACGCCGGAGGTTGTCCATCTGCTTTGAGGCGGCCACCATAAATCTCTGTTCAGGTTTCACCACTGCCTTCTGCCCAGATCTCTCGGCGCAGAAGGCCGTTGTGAGGGTGCCAACCTGCCTGGGCTTTCATCGCCGCGTCGCTTCATGATGTCGCCTGATTGTTACCGCCACGACGAGCCGCCGATCGCGTCACATCTGACACCGTCGGTGAGATTCGTGACCGCAGGGGATCGCCACTGAAGCCTCGGTGCGCAAGTGAATGGTACAAACAGCCACGCAGAAGAAGCACCGTGCAAGCCAGCCGCACTGCAGCGTAAAGACACTTTGCAGTTCGAGCACCAGTGTCACACTGTAATGTTGAATATAACAGTGACACGAGGGAGGCGGGCTGCTGAAGATGCCCATCCTCAGTAAGGGCGCTGCCTGTAAACATCGAGAGCAAATGCAATATTCTTATCGGAGAGGGGAGAAAACAGCACATAGTCGAAGAGTCAGATGAGTGAGAGTTTGTGTCATTTATATTTGTTTTATACACATGTTTTTATATATCTGTATATTGAGCTTTATATTATTGGTAAATAATGTTATTCTTTTGTTATGTATTGTAATTAAAAAAATTATATTTATTATATAGCAAAAAAGAGCATATTGAATGCATATATATATATATATATATATATATATACAGAGTATATATATATATATGGTGTTATGAGTTACATAGTATATATTTGCCTTTGGGTAAGCAAAAATCTAACATTCTAGTGACATTCAACATTATTTCAACAACAAACGGCCAGCATACGATATAGTTTTGTACTTTTTCTTCGGAGTCTGCTGAATGTCATTTTCGAGTCAGCCTGTCGTATTTTCGCTTATTGCTCGTTACATAATTGTTGGCATATCAGTCGTGCGCAACATTTGTCGTTTTGATATTATTACATAATCACGATAATCGACAAAATTTAATCTTCGGTCAAGCCACCAGATCGAATGGTCGAGGTCCAATAAAGCCGTATCTACATTTCTACATCGCATATTTTGCAACAACGCAAAGCTTAGCGCACAGCTTCGATTTCATGGCGAATTTTTGAAAATTCTTTCTCCGCGCGCGGGAAATCTGCTTAAAGTGTCAGTTATTTTCGAGTCACATCGTCGTATGCCGCGCCGTTTTCATATTATTCTTTCATACTGCGCGCAATTATTTAGAATGGCCAACAAAAATAACCTGGGAGCCGTAAAGATTTGCTTGAACATTTTCATTATAAATCACGATACCGACAAATTAACTGGTTAATCTTGATCGAATGAAATGGTATAACGCAATTGCAAGTCGTCAGCGATTTACGGTGAATTTCAGCAGTAACTTCTTTCAAGTCGCGCGCGAATTCTCGCCGCCCCAGCATTTCAATACTGTCGCATACTGTCGTTTCATATTATTCCTCACATACCAGCCATACATCAAATGCGCGCACCGCACGTAGTCATTACCCAAAATAAATATGTTTTTAGTTTTTGAACATTATAAACACGCATAACTGACACTCATCCTCGTCAACTTTGATTCGACAGTACTTAAGCCAAAATAATACATTAAGTAGTAACAATCATTCCTTATCTCTCTTAACGAACGGAAAGGCGCCTTCAAATAACAGTTTCGATTTACGGTGACCTTTGACAAAAACTTTTTTCACTCGCGCGCGTGACCTGCCGAAAATCTCAGCATTTTTTGAAAGTCATTCGTCGGCTGTTGTCGCCAGTCGCTTATTAAAAGCATATTATCGAAATGTGCGCAATTATAATACATGAATAAACGCTTAGTTTTTGAAAGTTTCTGAATACTTTCATATACAATCACGATAATCGACAATTTCACCGGTCAATCTCTTGACTTGACCGAAATACGTAATTACATTCTAGTAACATCACCCTGTTCATTTTTCAACAAATGAAAGTTCTAGCACACATCGACGGCGTACTTTGAAAAATTTGTTCATGCGATGCCGAACTCGATATCACCTGCGTATGCCGTCGCTTCCATATTTATTCGCCGCATGTAAAAGCATACATCGCTACTACGTGAATATGAATAAATCACGCTTCTTGAAGTTATCAGCTTTGTATCATTGTTATACGGTATCCAACAAAAATTTGTCCTGTCATGACTGATCGAAATGGTTGAAAAGTCAAAATTTTATTCAGTACAATCGGTCTTCAACAACGAAAAGCTCAATATTTCGATTTATGGTGAATTTCCGAAAAACATTTTTCCGCCCAGCGCGCGCGAACTCCGCCGAAGATTTTCTGAAATGTTTCGTCGTACGCCGTCGTTTATTCGCATCATCGCGCAATTCACGTAGTAACAACGCATCATGTTTTCTTTAGTTTTTAAAAGTTTGAAATACTATAAACCACGATAACAGAAAATCGACTCCAACTTGACCGACAGCGGTCAAAAATGTACTGTAAGCTGAAAACACTACAGTCTAGTAATATTCGGTCACTTCCTTCGAACAGAGTTTGTGAGCAATACTCGATATTTATGGTAAATTTAAAAAGCCTTAGCAACTGCAAGCGTTACGACTACGCATTATTTTTGTGACAATATTTCCGTGCCGGCATCGTTTTTGTCTGTTATACAAAACGCCGTGTTTCTAGCAATACAATGAAAAAGTAATCGTTTATTAAAGTATTTGTATATTGTATATATGAGTTTTTTCGCGCAAGCCAAACATATATTCAATACTATATATGATAATGACATTTTTTCATTTTCGATGGTTGCATATACTAACAAACAGGGCAATAAAGGAGTTAAAAACTTAATGCTAAAACTGTTGCAAGCGTGATTTTGAAAAAATCCTTTTTCCGTTGGAGCCACTTCGAATGCCGCGGAGACAGATGACGCATTTCCTTGAAATGGCGTTTATAGGTTACAATATATTAGTTTGCAGTTATAAGTGTTACCATGTGGGAATTCATTGACATCAACAGCAGGGATATTTCTTCTTCCAGAGCTTGTGTCTGGTCTTACAAGTTATCTTAACCAGTCCGGCAATATGCTCGACATTGTGATGACACATCTGCCTAAAAATTATCTTCGGTTGCGTTCGATCGCAAGAATTCATTGCTCATAAGAATCATCACTGCTTAACGTCTCACCCTTCAATGGTAATATCAGTTAACGCCAAGATGCATTTAACATACCGAGTCATTTAGTTATAATAGATTGTTTAGATACCAGGCCTCCCAATATCAGCTCACATTGTTTATTAGTAAATCATCAGATTGAAGATTCATTACAATGTATTTATGTTCGTAAATTGTTGCATATTTTTTATTGCAGTTGTTTAAACTATTTCGTACTTTACTCGTAAATAATTTGGCCTCACTGGCGACCGTTGATTGCGGGAATTCAGTGAGATTTGAGGTGAGTTTCCGGTGTTTTCCTTTATCATAAATTGGGACGCAGCAGTGTCTATTATATAAATTGCTCAAATTTCACAAGCGACCCAGTCGACACACGACTGGTCAGATCTAGTCACAGTAGCGATCACAGCCTCGTTATTACGCTGACTAGAACGAGCCAGGTCAGTATTTAATTTAATCACTATTTAATAATACTTCATTACTACAAATGGCACAGAGCACGACACAGAGAATTAAGGTAAAAGGGCATTATCATTACCCTAACATTAAGTGATACGTAAGTGAAAGAAAAGTGATACAATACTCAGAATTACCAGAATGCAAGCAGTTACAGGTTCTAAGTTGGCGAAATATAGGCGCGACTTCTCGTCCGCAGTCATGTAGGGATAGTGCGGCTTAATGAATTCAGAAAGCAAAATAGAATTGTTGCATGCCAAAGGCAAACAAGTAGCCAAGAGTTCATTCACAGCGGGAGAAAAGCACGATTCTCGATCAAGATAAAATTTCTCGATAAACACTGGCCAGCAGAAACGCAGAACGATATTCAGAGCCAGACGCGACACAGCGGTTGTCGTTTCAGCTCAAATGGCGCAGACGCGCGGTCAGCAGCTGGAGAAACAAAAACATTCAAACACTTCGCGTACTGTGCAGAGTGCGTGTGTTACTCGTTGAAGCTTGCATTTTCGAACCCTGCATTTATATCGAAGAGTAGAGTAAGTTTTTTCCTTCATTCATTGTCGTTGCACGAGGTGACGATTCATTTAGTACTAGTTCACATTTTTAATTACCGATCTATTCTTCCTTAACCTTCATAATCGTGAAAGACATTGTCTGAAACAATGAAATTTTTACTACCATATCATTGTCATGACGAGAGCAGCACGCAAAAATTGCAACATGCTCATTGTAGAGTAGTGGCTCTCACATATCTACTATTTGCTCTAAGCATAGCAAGTGAATTTAACATTCATAATGAATGTTAGCTCAGTAGCAACTCCACTTCAGACAGAAAGAGGTTTCGTTATTCTTTATCTAACATGGATCGACACAAATTTATTATGAGTTTGAAACAACCCACAACATAAAATTAAATATTAAAGAATTTTGTAATCATTTTTTTAAACTTTCAAATTTCTTTATCATTTAGTCATGAAAATTTCGAGTCGCGAAAAACAAACATCAACAAAGTCGGTGTTGTGTGCAAAGTTGGCAGCGGCAATAAACATGCCTAGCAATTGTTAAATAGTAGCCAGTATTCAATAACGAAAATGCACTCAGCCATGTCTTACCGACTGAGCCATTTGCAACTAACTTAATCGACTGAATTTTACTATGACTGTTTACAGTTTGTTGTTACCTCTTATGGTCGAAAGAGCGTCAATACTGTTGTTTTATTTGTTATGGTCGCCACTCACAGCTGATATACTGGTGTTACTTCATCCTTCGTATCACTACAGCCAGTTACATTATATCAGTGTTAAATACTCATCTGTTAGTAGTGTTGAAATTCAAGACATGGCTACGGTTCAAATACACTATATATTAAATGCTAAATAGGGCCTGTTATTTGTCGTGTAAGATGCTTGTTCATTTCTCTCTTAGTTTTCTGGCTGGTAAATTACATGGCCTGGCTAAGTAATATTGTGCTCCAAACATAATACACACACACACATACACACACACACACACACACACACAAATATTTAGTGTTACACAGTACTTGCTGATAGAGACACAAATAATACTCTCACTGTCATTGTTATTCTTAAGTGTTATACAAAGAATAGACAGAAACATTGAAGGGGTATATGGCTTTGACCATACTATTTACAGCTTTTCTTGAGTCACGATTAGTACAATTAGCTCAATAAAGTTAAATAGTGATTTTATTTAAAATACAGATAAACATGTCCTCACATCACTCCGTTTTCTACTTAGATACGGGGTTCATGATATTGTTCAACGGACTTCACCTTATTAGACTTTTGCTTTCAGCCCGTATCACTGCAGTGTTACAGAGCGCATTACCATCTACCGTCGCGTTCGGTTCGGTAGCGGACGAGCTGTCTTCCTTCCAGCATTTCAGCTATACCGCAAGCAAACGCATTGAAAGTGCACTCACTACGTAGGGAATCACCCCCGCTCTCCATTTTACAGTCAGCTAATCTGCGCACGTTAGCACTCAACACGAAAGGTTCTGTCTTCTTCTTTCCATTTCTTCTTCGCTGGATTTATCACTACTACCAGTGCCACCGAGCTGCTCACGAAGACCGCACACAGTGCCATTTAACCGTTAATCATCATTGGCACCGCATTTAAGAAACAGATGAACAGGTTTATGCTCATGCGACTAGTTCTTCAGGAATTATCAGTATTCTAGTCACCGGCACTCTTACGCTTGGCAGCTGTTTCATAAGGAATAACATTTTCTCAGATCACTTCACCACAAGCTTAATCACCATGCGACCAGACTTCCTCGTGAACGTTCCAATGCCGTCGCAACATTCGTCAAAGCAATTTCGCCAGCAGTTACCTCGAAAGCCAATACCTAAAAGGACACTTCTCATCACACTTCAGGAATGCCAGCTTTCAACTATTCTCGCGTTCTTTCTCATCAGTAAATGAAGAGCACAATACCGTGAGTCATAGAAAGGAGACAGTCAGAAGTCGTGCTCTTCAAAAGTTGTAGGAGCAGATTGCTGAAAAGAGAAAGTAAGGAAGAAGAACGTATTACAGATTAAGCAGAGATATGTTGAGAATATGAAAAGTTTAAGAAGAGGCCAAAGAGAAGACAGCATAGTCCAGCCGCGTTAGGGAGCCGAAGTTGGAGACAGCCGTTAGTGAGCACAGAGCTTAGCAGGCCAACACCCAGTTTGTTCACCAATACTTCAGGCTCCATAGTCACTGTTCTTCGTGGCAGTCGGAACGCACATTTGTTGCTCACGCCAAAAGAGATCTGGCTCTCTCACCATGACGCCAGTCCAGCTGTGGCCTGATCGCCACCCAGCACCGGGACGGAAGGTTGGCTGCTCACCATGCCTGAAAGAGATCAATGAGCATGGTCACCTTCAGAGGCCACGCCAGGCGCATGAGACAACCCCGAGTGAGGTGACATCGTAACGACCAGAACGGCTGAATCCCAACACACTGCCAGAGCTGCCGGTTCGAATTAGCAGCGCGCATTTTTTGAGATTTGTTCAACTGGAATACGCCGGTGGTTCTTCAGTGTGCTCGCAGTCTTCGGTCGTGTATTCGCACAAGCAAAGCCAAAGCCAGACACTAAACGCTAGTGCCGATGCTCGGGAGCAGGTTCATCTTCACCGAACAGTAGTGCCACCGACTGTGTCATCACCACGAATTACGCACCATTCGTGAGCACGCCACGCGGAAGAATGTTGTTGCGGTAAATGTCACCGTCAGTCGTAGCCTGGTCAATAATCGCTCCCCACGCGCACATTTATAATAATGCTGTCGGAGACGTCTACGTCGGATTGAGCGACACGCTCCATATCTTCACGTCGGTAACAAACCAGGCACCACCACTTTCGACTTTCAGCCGGCGGATATCACACAAGTGCTGCAAAGCCGCGGTGAGCACGCTGGTAGCCGAGAGTCAAAGTGACGCCAGCGTTACAGCCAGAAGTAGTCGCCAAGAAGGCGCCGGGAGCAGCACGAGTCGCCAGACCGCACGGCTCCTCGATACCTGGGTCAGCCACCGTAAGGTGTCAGCAAACGAAGCAGGTAGTTACCGCCGACGCCAGGCTGCGCACTGCGTGCCGACCGACGCCGTCGGAACCGACTGCATTCGAGGCCTAAACAATAAACTAATAATAGCGTAGTGACCCAGTACCACTGGCTAACAGAAATATTACCAGACAACATAGATAAGAATGACGCCAGAATGAGCGAACAGCGTGACACACAATGTGTGACACGCGTCAACACAAAGTAAAATGACAAATGTGCGAGCTTAGCGTGACACTGAGCTTGAAGAAACGCGGTCAACAGCGAGACTTGTGGCGCCGAATATCTGGCGCCAATTGGTATTTCACATCATCTCCTGGTTGAGCGTCGAGAGAACTCACCTCGAGAGGGCCTGGGACACGCCTGTCTCGGCAAATTTCTTCGGATGGTTCAGTCACCGATTACCGGCCGGCCTGATATACGTTCGCGTTAGCCTGCGGTAGATATTACGCAGTGACTCCGGGTGACAAACAGCCTGGTCGTCGCCTGACGTTCGCAGACCGAGCAAACAATGTCGTCAACAGACTCGGCCAAGAGTGAGTTTGCTTGCGGCAGGCCCCCGATACTGCACCCCAGCCGAACCGCCACTCTGTTACCGAGACGAGCCAATAGCAGATCTCAGATCAGTTCGTATCAAACAACATTGCCAGTTTATGAGGTCCTTCTTCGCTTCATTATACGATTATCCACGTTAAACTACTCCACCATTCAAAGAATCAGCAGACTCGCAATAAAGTTTATCATCACATTTCATCACAAAGGAACTCGGTCCACGCCAGACCCGTAAACATAAGAGGAACTTCGGGAGGTGGCCCAGTTGCTCATCGGAAACACCATTGGTACCGGGGTGTCGCCTCTCATTACAGAATGCCAAACCAAATGCGCCAGGATACGAGGGGCGTCTGTTCTCTCGCGAGCCCGAACACCATCTCGGGCGCCGGGTCGCCACTTCGTAGCACCGGTCGCTTCAAGCTCCGCCACTGCTGAAAGCTCCATGCTACCCATACTCCTTGGGTGCCCGGCTCCCGTTAGTGCCAGTGTCGTGATCCATTGTCAGTGAGCCGATTCGCTTCGATATTTTTTCGCCTGCCGAGACGATAGCAAGACTGCCTTCTTTTCGAGTCGTTCAGCCAGTGACATTTATTCATTTACGCAAACACGCAGCAGCCAAAGTAGAAGACCGTATTTCCCGAGGTTGCTCAATCCTGGTCCTGATGCCGTTTCAGAGTCGGCAATTACCTAACAGATGGCTTGTCTAAGATTTCAGCTGTTAGCGCAGAATATTCACAGCAAATCAGAAAGCGCAGACCGCTCATCGCGTCGCTTCCACCAGAGCATTTGTTATTCGCCCGTAGTGCATCTTCGACCAGCAGTACACCGTCACTCTCGCCTTGCGCCACCAACCTTTCTAACTCACCATCTCACGATACTAACGTACGACAGACTTACCTATTGCGTGTTATCGTATTGTGCCAATCATAATTATTGCTTGCCAGTGCCAGTCAGCCAGTGCCAGAGTCGTAGGGATAGCAGGTTGGTTCATTATGTGCATTTACCCAGCTGTCATCAGAGCGTTGGCAGAAGTGTTCATATTTCAGATAGTTAGGGCCACCAAAGCCGACTCAGAACCTCTTTCAAAGTCAGGTAGTTTCGCTGCAGTGTTAAAGCACGAGTTATTATGTCACGGCGTTCAGTTGCGACACACCGGCAGTGTGACGGCCTTCAGTGATTCTCTTCAAGAATTTATCCTCCTTCATCCAGCAGCCAGTGAGACTTATTCCCAGAAACATTTTCTCTCTTTCATTTGACTGTAGGGCCGTTGAAAACAGCGAGCAGGCGAGACAAACCGCCACACTGACCATATGCCAAAATCGCTTTCCACCCCACACTGAAGCTGATCTCCTGACTTCTTCACTTTTCATGGGGAGGCTAGGTTATCAGGGTATGTAGACGTAAAGCCAGGCCAGAGAGCAGATAGGCGAACTCCTGCTGCCAATCTTAAGACATTCTTCCTGCTGGTTGCAGACTTGCAGATCAACCGGGGAAGGGGAGAACAGCAACACCGTGGAAAGATCGACGCACGCTTCTTCGCAGAACCCAGACTTCCAGCCCAGACGTAGTCAGGTGCCTTCCACTGGTGAAAACCAACTGGCCGCCACAAACACTGCAAAGCCCAGGAAAGCCCACCTGTTCATCCACCCATGCCGACCATGTTACCATTCCTTATTAAGTCGGGGTGCATTTATTGCACTATATTTAGCAGCTCAGTGACGTTCAAAAATACCAGCATAATACGGTTATGAGACATAAACAAAGGTAGTAACTCAACAATAAGCCACAAAAAAATAACAGTTTTAGTTTAACTTTGCACTGAAAGACTTATTCGTTCAAACATTCCACTGATTCTCAAATGCCAAAATTCAAGCCTCAGATAAATCATGTTATAGTAACGAACATAAAGAATATGAAACAATCGAATATATCCAGGAGAATGGCTGGCCAGGTTGCAATCAAAAATATACCTATGTTTATGAAAAGGCACAGGGAAGAAAACACTGTCTCACCATGACAGTTCAACAACACCAGGTCTATAATATATATCATCAGGAGCTAATAGCATTTACAGAGACAGATTTACACAGCAAAAATAATATATGCATGTGGAATTAACAACCCTTCTCACTGAAAACAGGGTTAGTAACCAAAATCAAGCTTAAAGCTGCTTTAACATGATGCATCTGTTCTGCAAACGAGAGCATCAAAAACATCGGTACAGGAGTCGGGAGTATGTCTCAATGACAACGAAAGACAAACTCTCTACTCAGTATCTGCCACTGTTTCAACAGCAGTTTATAGCACTCCTGGGGACACTGAGCTTAATAGGTGCTTCACAGAATGAGATGGCACTGTTACCTTAGAAATGTAGCCACTACTGCTGAGTAATACAGACAATGTCAATGTTGCACATCACAATATAACACAGGTGACAGCACTCAGAAGAAAGCAGCTCAAGATTCAGACGGGCAATGCAAAGAGCACCTTCTTCCGCCAGCCAGCAGCAGTCAGAGCAAGCACGCCTGAACTCAGGTCAGCATCACCACAAACACTTCACAGGGAGTCACAGCGCACTTCGAAAACAACAAACTTGGCTCAAAGAAACGAGCAGTTCAGTACTAGTTAGAGGAGGCGAGAAACTGATACTGTAAACAAAATAATACATTATCTTGTCATTAATGTTTCAACAAATATCTCACCCAAAGGCTGACCAAATAAACACAAAATACATTACTTCGACATAGACGCATTCGCTTCGTAATTATTCTTCGTCGCAAATGATAAGAATTGAAACACTCAATACAGAAGTTCAAATAATTGAACTGACAATATTGGCTCCTTCAATGTACTATTGTTCGTCGTATTTTTAACATATCAGAAGTCATTTAAAATACATGGGATTGTTATTCGTGTTCTTAATGCGCCATTCGCTATTTGACATCACTGCATTATTGATCATTGTGGCGCTTATGTTCGTAAATTGCTGCACATCCTTTGTTCCGTATTATTTGTCTTCATTCTTCGTAGCAACCGTCTCTTTGGCCTGTAAATATTCATTATGACTATTATTAACATAGTTCAGGAATATTCTGAGAGCTTCAGAAGTTTTCCTTATTCATAAACCCTTGGGATGCAGAGCAGGTGTCTGTTATAAATCACTCACTCACACAAGGACCCAGTTTATGATTTCGGTATACGTGGCTCAGATTTCTACACAGTTTTAGGAACTCTGTTGTTAGGTAACCAATTAGCTCTAGTCACGTGTGTCAAGTTCATCTTTTCAAGTTATGAAGTCTGTTAAACTGTTATACAACTTACTATGACAGCATATATATATATATATATATATATATATATATATCTATATACATATATATATATATATATATATATACATACATATATATACATATACATATACATATACATATATTACAGCATGAGCAGTTATATATAATCAGTAAGTTGTTAATGTCTCTTAATATTCATCTGTTTCATCTGAAATAATATACATAGTATGTGCCATCAAGCGTAGTTTCTTTAGTTGTCAGCCGTTCGCAAGCTAACCAGTAAGGACAAGAATCAGATGCGGACGATAACTCATTTATATATTTATATGAGCGAATTCTTTATCACACATTACATTCTTACAAACACTGGCCCCATGCTAATGTCATTTACTACTACCATACTCAGGAATATCGAGGGGATAGTGACCGATAAGGAGCCAGTAGCCGAAAAGTGACCAAACATCATTTTCCAAGATTTCCAAAGTCGATACCATGACTTCATTAGGTTATCAAGAGGTATAAGTTGATGTCGCACTCCGCTCTACATAGCATATAGCCAGTTAAAAAGTGACGGACATGTTGGCAGGCTAACTCACTATGACAGTCGATTGGCACGTTTGAACAGTTAGCTTCAGAATTTGATTCGTTATCGGTCGCGACATTGTATGTACAAACGCACCTCGCATTGAAGATTACTGATCGGTTTGGTGATGGGGCCACGAACGACAGACTCAACAATTTCATCGATCATGACCATTAGGTTAATCATAATTTCTCTGCCATATTCCCGAAGTTAGCATGAATTGAGTTATTAAAGATTAGAAGCTTAATGTTTGTATATAAATAACACGATGATGCGACAAAAATCATAAATAAATACACAAACCCCAAACATACCACTGGTTGCCATAGCGGGTGAATGACGATTACCGCAAAACTCATCATCGCATAAGGGCATGCGCGCACTGGCATTAACCAGCCTCTCTGATAGCCTAATGGAAATATGAATGACTGAATTACTGAGTGGCACTGTTGGGTGTTTGAGTCAGGTTCTCAATCAATTTATCACTATACCCCCGGTGATATTCCCGGAAGTAATGTGAATTGTATACAAACTATCATAACTTAAATGTTTATGTGTATATATATATATATATATATATATATATATATATATATATATATATGGATATATAGATATATATATATATATATATATATATATATATATATATATATATATATATATATATATATATATATATATATATATATATATATAAATATATATTATTAATATATATTATACATATATATATATAGTATATATATATGTGTGTGTGTGTGTGTAGGTGTATGTATATAGCATATATATATATGGAGTATATATGATATATATATATATATATTTATATATATATATATATATATATATATATATATATATATATATATATATATATATATATATATATATGTGAGTATATATATATATATATATATATATATATATATATATACATATATGAGCAGAAGTATATATGAAAGGTTCTCAAGCCACCAGGTTGGCCAGAACTATTATTTATCAGTTATAAAAGACATTAGAGTCTAGATTCAGGTATTCTATCTACACAAATTCAAATAATATATACAGAGTCTGTGGTTGTAAGAATGCACGCAAGTGATTTACTCTTTCTCAACAAAATTTTCATAGAAAGAGCAAAAGAATATATCTTCAAAATAGTGTCTTCAGCAAAAGACTGTATTGACTGTTAGAATAAAGACTGAATCATGTCAATAATTAGTTTATTAATGAATTGAAGATAAGGTAATGATGGATGTAAGTTAGAAACCTCATTCAATCTGTAAACGTAAAGAGCTTCATTGTTTATGTTAACATTATTAATACTATGAGGGGAAAAAAGAACCACCATCATGAGCTTGTGGTTTTCTTTTTCCCCCCTCCTGTCAGTGTATGTGTTAGCATAGGCGAATGGGGAATGCTTGCGTTTTTTTTTTTTTTTTAGTTGAATGGGGTTTCTAGCCCCCATCAATCATTTACAGCTATCTTTAATTCATTAATAAATAGTGTTATTTTATGAAGTTCAGTCTTTTCTTATTCCTCTTGAGTGTACAGTGTTTTGCTGAGGATTACTGACTCTTTGGGTTTAACAGCTCTTTTGAAGTCATAATTGTTTTTTTTTAATCTTCCTATAAGAAGAGTTTGTTTAAGGGAAGAGTAAATCCTTGATGTTTTTTCTTTTTATAAGCAATCTGTGCATTCATACAACCTGGATCTGGTATATACATATTAATTTTGTTTTTACACGAGATTTGTGTAAGATGGAATACCCTATGACTGGTCTAAGGCTCTGAAAATAATCTTTATAGAAAGCTGGATAAGAATAATAGTCTCCAACTTATATGAGCTCTCATAATATATATATATATATATATATATATATATATATATATATATATATATATATATACATATATATATATATATATATATATATATATATATATATATATATATATATATATATATATATATATATATATATATAAATATATATATATATATATATATATATATATATATATATATACATACACACACACACAATACACACACACACAATACACATATATATATATAGTTACATATATATATATATATATATATATATATAGTAGATATATATATATATATATATATATATATATATATATATATATATATATATACATATGATGACATATATATATATATATATTTACATATCCATATATATGAGAACACGCACACACACACACACACATATATATATATATATATATATATATATATATATATATACGCATAAACATTGGGTTGTTAAATGTAAGTTTATTATAATAATTATTATTACTAGAATATCACGAAGGACTATAAGTGATAATTGATTATATTTGAGGATTAAACACCCAACAGTGCTCCTCCACGAATTCCATGATATTCATGACATTAGGCTATCAAGAGAGGCATAAGTTAATGCCAATTCTGCCGTACATATACACGATGAGTGGGGATTTTTACTTGGTGTCAGTCGGTATTAGCTCACCCCACTATGGCAGCCAATTGGTATGTTTGGGACATGTAGCTATTTTATGAATTTTTTATCACATCATCGTGATATTTTATATACAAACATTAAGCTACAAATGTCTTTTAATATCCAATTCATGCTACTTCAGGAATATAACCAGAGGGAAATTATGAGTGTACGCCAAAGTCGGCATTAACTTATACCTCTCTTGATAGCCTAATGGTCATGAACATCGACTGGAAGTTGTTGGGGAGTACTGTCGGGTGTTCAAGTCACTCAGGTACCAATCCATTTATCACTTATAATTCCCCGTCAGTGATATTCCCGAAGTAGCGTGAATTAATGTTTGTACATACAATGTCACGGTGATGTGATCGCAATCATTGTATTGATGACGATCTAATCATAACGACCGACTGTCATGGTGGTTAATGCTAACGCTAAGTACAAGATGGAAATCCCCGCAATTTGGCTGGTATATATATGTAGAGCAGATTCGACATCAACTTATACCCTCTTGATAGCCTAATGGTCATGAACATCGACTGGAAGTCGTTGGAAGGTACTGTTGGGTGTTTGAGTCACTTTCAGTACCAAACCATTTATCAGTTATAATCCCCCTCCGGTGGTATTCCTGAAGTAACGCGAATTGAATATTAAATGACATTTGTAGGTTGATGTTTGTATATAGAAAAGTCATGGTGATGTGATAAAAATTCATATATATATAAATATATAAATGGGTTAATGCGTCCACTGTAGTCCTGAGTTCTTGTCCTTCGCTGGTTCGATCAATGGACGCATTTAACTTATTATCAACTAAAAATTCCCTTCAAAATATATAAGGAAAATATATTATTTCAAGGTAGATGAATTGGATATTAAAGGACATTTTAGAAGCTATTGATTATAGTATATATATATATATATATATATATATATATATATATATATATATATATATATATATATATATATATATATATATATATATATATAGATATATATATATATATATATATATATATATATATATACTGTCATAAGTAAGTTATATCTATTTAATTGTATCATTTGAATGATTTAACAGCTCTCCCAGGCCTGGCCCGAAGGATTAGGACTTATTTTACGTGGCTAAGAACCAATTGGTTACCTAGCAAACAGACCTAAAACTTCATTGTAGAATCTGAACCATTATACTGAGAAAATGAATTGTCATAAACTGGGCTTCCTTGGTGTAGGTGGAATTACACAGTTTCTTATCATAATAGACTGCCTTGGCGCACTAAGGGCATCCCAAGTTTATGAATAAAAGGAAAACTACTGAAACTCACCCTGTAAATCTGATCAGAAATAATAATTTATATCACAATGGAATTAGAATTCTTTTACAATTAAAAATTGGTTTATTTACAGAGAATGGGGCAAATATGCAAGACACAAAAAGGATATGCAATACTTACAGACATAAATTACATACAATAGATCAATAATGCAGTGGAGTGCAACAAGCAGTAAAACATTAGGGGCCACAGATACAACAATCCTCATATGGACAAATGACTCTGTTATGTTAAATACATCCACAGACAATAGTACATTGAAGGTGAATTTGTATTACTGCAATCAGTTAATTAATTTGACTTCTATGGCAACGGATTCTGCTATCAGGCTATGACCAGAATGGTTACAGAGTTGGATGGCAGGTCATGTATGGTATCAGAGTTAATGTACTTTGTGATTTATTTAAGTCACCTTTCAGATTTGCCATTTCACGCGTTAATGTTAAGTGTGCATTGTCTTACTTACGGTATGTTTCATTCCTCATTCACTAATTGCTTGAACTATCGCTTAACAATTCGGCTTTGTTTCATTTCTTTCGAGTATAAAGATCAGAGGAAGGACTTGTATATTATACCGCCCGATGGAGTTCAATGACTTTGCTCTGACACTTATAAGGCTGGCGATTATTGGAGAACTTCTTGGCATTCTTACATCCTGAATCTTGCTTTTGAGCTGGTTCTCGCAGGAAACACTTCTGTCACCCAAGCATCGTAGATCTAGGTTCGACAGCGTGACATTGTCACCTGCGACTCGTTGTACTGCCGCCCAGTGGATACAGATTTCAAGGTATTGAGTGCCATCTCATCTGTCGGCACTCGTCGCATCAGTGTATCCCAAGACGCCTTTATAAGCTGCCGTTGAGGGAGCAATCTGGCTCGTGAGGTGTCAAGTAGGGAGGCAGATAACAGGTAGGAGTTTATCTGCGTTGTCGGACAGGACCGCTCACTCCCTGTACCAGTATTACCTGTAGTATTCTACTCCTCGTTTGCAGAACTGAGATGCATTGATCATGGCCTCCTTAAAGGCGCTTTAAATTTATTTTGATTAATGCTTTCCTGCTTTGTGTGAGGGGAGAAGTTTGCTAAATTTTTATATATATATTATTTTTCTATATAAATCTATCTATAAATGCTAAATTTATAGACTCTGGTGGTCCTTATGGCCTATAGGCCTTGGTGTTTGTTATATGTTCAGACTGTAATTCATAGGTAGGAATTTAAGTGTTTTCTCCCTTTTATCCTTTCTACCTTTTTTTTCCTTCTTCGCTATAGTTATAGGTATATTTTGATTTGGCCTGGCCAGCCATTGTATTTTTGATATATTCCGATTTAGTTATATTCGTGTTCGTTCTCTCTTCATGATTCTATCTAGGCTTAGTTTTTTAGCGTTTAGAACTAGGGATTATTTACATCAGCTCACGCCTCAGCCTGCGTAACACTTCTAATTTGATATTTTAGTAAATGTATTGTTGAGTTTTCTTCCCTTTTGTTTTCATCTCCACCAACCACATTAAGGCTGAGCATTTAAATATCACTGAGAGTATAAATATGCACAAATACCTGCACCCCTGGACCCAATGTATATACAGAACATATCACACAGATTTGCGGACTGGACAGGTTAAGATGGCTCCTGGGCCTGCAGATGTTTGTGCTAAACATGAGAGACTTGGCCAGTTACCAAAGTTAGTTTTCACCAAAGTAAAAGGAATGAAGAACTGACTTGGCATCTGGGGGCTGGAGTCTGAGTTATCTGCTTGAGGAAATAGTAAGTGTGTCTTCCATAGTTATTGTTTGCTTCAATTCTCCCCCTTCCCTATGCTGATCTGCAAAGAGTCATACAGCCAGCAGTACAGGAGAAAAGTGGATTCTAAGATTAACTTAGAGGTTCACTTCCTATCTATCTCACAGCCTGGCTACGTCCCCATGCCCACAATGGCCTAGCTACTCCCATATCGCGTGAAGGGGGTGAAAGGGGGGTCCCTATTGTCCATTCCAGGTCAGCTGAGGTGGGGCTATCCTTACATGAGTGGAAAAACAGGCCCTAACCGCTTTTCTCGAGTTCAAAATATGCTTGGTTCTATCTCACCTGCCATGTTTTCTTGGCCCTACAGTCAAATGAAAGGAGAAAATGTTTCACAGGATAAATTACTCACTGGCTGCTAGATGGTGATAAATTTAAGAGGTCCCCTTGAAAGGTCACACCCTTTCGGGTGTGTGAAGGTTCATTACTCCTAACTGGCAGCCAGCACTTAATAATCCCGTGCTTTGGCACTGCAACAGCCAAAGGGGCCTACCTGACTGCTACAAGAGGGGTTCTGAATCACAATTTACAGGCCTAACCTATCTATGGGCATAGACACTTGCTAACTATCTCTGATGACAGGAGAAATTTACGCCTAGGCAAATGCACATAGTAAACACCTAACTTAACCTACTATCCTACGACTCTGGCACTGAACGAGCTGGCACTAACAAATGGCAAGCAATGAATTATGATTGGCACAATGCTTTATGATTAACACGCAACAAATTGAAACATGAATAACTTGAAGGGTAAGTCACAAATGTACAATTGGCATCATCGCTCTGATCTGATAGGATTATTATGGTCAGTTGCAGCACAACAATAGTACAGTTGCTCATGGTTAATTGTTAATACTACTGGATCAGAGGTCACACAGGCTACCTCTCTGGGCAGGTGCTAGGATCACTTGAGATGGAAAGCTGCACTATACATGGGGGCAATGAAAAGCAAGAAGAGCTTATGGCTCTGATTTGCTAAGTGGATTTCTTCTGCCCCTTTCTTCTTCTTCTCTTTTGGGGAATCTATAGTCTGGGTAGGCTTATCTCAGGAGACGATGAGGGCAATCGACCTGGACGAACGCTGTGAGTGCCATCAGACCAGGATTAGGGCAGCCTCAGGGGCTACAGGCTGGTCTTCTACTTTGGCTGCTGCGACAACCGTCGTGGGAAGAGAATCAGCATCTGCGTCCTGGCTGGACAGTTGCTGGTCGACCAGAAAAGAGGTAGTGTCTTGGCCTGCCAAAGGGTCATCCTCAGCAGGCAGAAGAGCATGGGAAGAAGAAACGTCAGGGGTCAGAGGCTCACACTGGGCAATGATCATGGCTGTGAGGTTTGGGTGGATCTCCTGTAGGGAGGATCTGTTCTGATCCGGCACTGGCACTAACTCAGGGCCAGGCACAGGGAGTAAGATTAGCATGTGGAGCTTCCAGCCGAGATGGGCTGAGCTTGGTATTGACCAGTGCTTGTGGCGGCATTGAGCAGCGACGTATGGCCAGACAAAGCCAAAGGGGGACCCAGGGGAGCAAGACCCCTCAGTATCCCTGGCACGATTTGGGACAGCGATTCCTGTCTCAATGAGAGGGCAGGGCCTCTTGGTTCTGTGGAGATGACCGATGAGGCTAGCTTGCTGGAGCACTTGGACCACCTTTCAGAGTTCTCTATGTTACAGGTCCTGCAGCAGTAGTTGGCGATCCCTTTGTGATGAGGGAATAGTTTTTAGTGGACCAGTTAGGATTCATGACTAGCCTGGAATGAGGATTAGGTGGATTATGAGTGGTCGCCTCTTGGGCGAAGGGAAGGTCTGGGCTGACGTGGCGGCAGCTGTTACAGAGGCTGTGTCCCCAATCAGAAGAGGTCACTGAGGATGCACTGGCGGAAGCAGTCAGGCAACAGAGTGGCGTTCGGGTGGGACATCCCCAGAGGATGTCTCACCCAAGCAGGAACTCCACTCCGTGCCGAATACGCTTGACAACACCAAGGCGGTGAATTTTGTTGCTCCAAGGGGTGATCACCCTGAGTTCGACTGTGGTGACGGTCAAGGACTGCTCGTCCACGCAGGTCACCAGTCCACGCATGCCCATCCACTCTCAGACTGGCTGGCACTTCAAATCTGACATATCATACACATCCGAGCCAGTGTCAGCAGTAGCTGGCAGGTGCACAGTGGTTGGAACCATCCAGAGAATTCACTGGTACAGACTCCAACCAGACCCTCTCAGGCGAGCTCTTCTCCGCAGCTCAGCTGCTGAGGATGTGTGCAAAGTCACCACCGGCGCTTTTCAGGATAGGGGTGTTTCGGCGCTTTATTAATTAAGTTCCGCTGAGCTGTTTTCTTTGGTGGCTCTGCTTTTCTGCTCAATTAGTCACGCCTAAAACGTGCCAGGTCACGTATTTAATCATTTTTACTTTTATGCATTTATAACGCAATGTCACACATTGTGTACTCACATGTTCCTTCATTCACAGGCATCACATTCGTATCTATATTGTAAATCCTGTATATTTCCGTACAGTAATTCGCATCGTCACCGCATATTATTGTTTATTGTTTCGACCTCAGGTCACAGCCGTCAATCATTGCCCTCACGGTTCGCCAGTCACGCAATATAAGCCGCCTGATCTGTAATAAATCAGCAGTAACCTTTACTCGTCGTTTCTTTGACACCTTACAGGCAGACCCCCGAGCATCCCGAGCCATTAATGACTCACACGGCGACCAGTCTGGCTCCAGGATTCTCCAAAAACGCCTAGCTGCTCAAACACCACGCCAAATCCGCTGAGCGCGGCTGACTCTCGCCATGCATCCCACCGCCGCCACTAGCTGGAACCACTCGCGCGACTTAAAGTATCGACGCGGTATCCCACCCAGTAAGTGGGTCAAAGGTGGCACTGATCAGGCTGATTTGCTCTTGGGGAGCAACCATGCTTTAGTAATGCAGGTGATACCTGGAGGAAGAGTGTCCCAGCTCCACAGTTCTCGCAGGGCCACTGGGATAGGATGATCTCCGCAGACGGTGCTGGGAAGATGGTGCAGAATTAGGAAAGGAAGAGGGACGGTTATTGGTAGGCCGCCGGTTGTTGTTGCCCTGTTGGTTATTGTCTCTGTAGCGCACTCTGCTTCAGTGCGCTGCGTTTCTACAGAGAGGTGGATAGTATGAGTTTGTTAGGTGGTCTGCTCAGGGGCGATTGGAGCCCGAGAGGTGTCCCAGCAGACTCATCAGGTTATATGCTGTGGGATGGCTGTATCTCCAGGCATCAGCTAAGCGCAGGTGTCCTTGAGAGTGGCTGGCTGCTTGTCACTAAGATACACAGCCAGAGGCCCGGGCACATACCGGTAAAGAGGCCCCACATGGTCCAGTTGAACAACCTCAAAAGTCGCGCACTGCATAGATTCGAACCAGCAGGTCCCAGCGCTTCTGGGTCTTGTGACAGGCCACCCCGTCCAGACCAGCCAATCGCCAATGCACCTCTGGAATCGCGTTCCACCTCTCAGGGGTTGTTCTATACGCTTCTGGCAATATCTCCCGCGAAGGCAGCCGTCTCCTCATTGATCTCTTCAAGGCATGGTGGTGTCTTAGCCTTCCCGGGCCCAGGTTAGGTGAACCATAAGGCCTCTCAGCTGACTGACGTCATAGGTCTCGGCGAGAACGGCCCTTTGAGCCATTGTCATGCAGCTCATCTTCTGTCCATTTATCTGACGATATTATTAGATCGTCGATAGGGGAGGGGCGAGCAGATGGGGGTGGGGCTAGATGCATGTTGGGCTGCTAAAAGCTTCTTGCGCTTTCTTTCTTGGCTCTCTCCAACTCGAGCTCCCTGTCCTGAGGGCCAGTTCATGCTGTCTTCTTTCTTCTCTTCTCGTTTCACACTGTTCTTCTTCTTCTCTCCTCTGCTTGGCTTCGCTGTCTCTGTTCTCTCATACTTTCAGCAATCTGCTCCTTTACAAACTTAGTGCCTGCCCACGAGCTGTCCTCCTTTCCTATATTCGAAATATTGGTGCTCGTTGACATGTTGCTGATGGGAAAGGGTTGCAGTGATAAACGGTATCTCTGGAGGAAAGGGGGTTTGTGATGATGAGGAAGGTCCTTTAGATTATTGGCACTTCAGGGAGTGGCACCTTTAAAATGAGGTGGCACTGTAAGAGTGTGCCGCATGGTTGTCACACTAGGGGAGCATTCCTGAGGGAAGTCTGAGTCCTTATGGGCGGATAAGCTAGTAAATGAAGTGATCCTGAAAGTATTATTATTCCTTATGAGCAGAAACACTTAGAACATGGGAATGCTCCTGAAGGCTCTGTGGTCCTTATGGGCGGATGCACTGTTGATGGGGTGTTCCTGAAGGAGCTAAGGTCCTTATGGGCATAAACACTGGTTGTATGGCACTCTGTTTCTTAAATACGGGTGCAAATGGCTTAGGAGTGATTATTTGGGTTCAGTGGCACTGTGTTGCCAAAGCGCTGTGGGAGCACACTGCAAATGTCAGTGCATGAAATGGCACTGAAGGTGGATGGCACACTGCCTGGGGCAGAAGGTAAGAAAAGATAAAGAGACTCCAGCAGAAGGTGGGAGGAGAAAGGAAATGAAAAAGAAGAAAGATAAGGTCATAGATTGGTGTTTGGCAGCGTGCGGCAGATTAGTGGCACTGTGAGAAATGGAAACTGGGACGTGACCCGAGTGGGTTAGATTTTTCTCAAAACTCGAGATGGCTCCCTGACATGCGGGGAAGGAGGATGTGGGGAGTGCACTCAATATGCGGTTTAGCACTTGCAGTATAAGCAAGTCTGGAAGGAGATATACCCAACTCGTGCACTACAGTTAAACAAACGTGGTACTGATAGAGGTATGTGCGCCTATAGCGTAATGAGAATTGATCTGGCCAAAGTAAAAGTCTAATAAAAGATAACTCATCTGCAGAGAGATATTAGATTTCTGAGTATCCTAAATTATAATAAACTGATGATTAATGGGGACTTATGTTTCACCATTATTTTGTCCACTTCAGCTTCATACCACAACTTTATTAATCTCATATATAATTCGCATTTCAAGAAAATAATATAACAGTATGATAAGCATATACGTAATGTTTCTGTCTATTCTTGTTATAGCTACTTAAATTATTGACACAGAGGAGCATTAGTTTACACTGTACTCTATCAGTAAATTACTGTGTAATATTATAAATGACTGTGTATTATTATTATTATTATTATTATTATTATTATTATTATTATTATTATTATGTTTAGACTGAAGTAATTACTAGATCATATGAATTTACTGCAAATTCGTAGAAATAAGAGAGGAGAATAATTGTATTATATCTATTACATTAATGTAGGCCTAATGCATTTAATATATAATTCAACCTTGAACCGTGTTTCTTATCCTCATGTCTTTTTTGTAGATTTTCCAGCTTACCTTCTGTAGTGGAATAATTTAGCACTGATATGGCTACATAACAACCTGTGAAGTTGATGCAGAGAGGGATGAAATAACACCGAGTATAATGTGTAAGTGGGCATTATGTTAAATAAGAGTAACAGTGAGACTTTGACATCTTTCATCGTAAAATTAGCAGCAAACTATTATTATAATGATCATAGTGAAGAATTCAGTCAGTTTTTTAAAGTTGTTGAAGACACAAATGAAAACAATGAGTAGGACAGGGATTGGAAGGTAGATTGTTTTCGTTATTGGATGTGCAGCCACAACAGCACAATTGCTGTAAGATGTTTGACTGCCGCCAGAGCTTTGCACACAACACCGACTGGTTGGTGACTGACTCACGCCGGACTCGGTTTCATGTGTATGATAAATGAGTGAGTTTGAAAGTTTAAAAGTGAGTTGGCACTCAAGAAAATTCTTCGTATTTAGTTTTTATGAGGATTTGTATTGTTTTCCAAACTCAGCAAAATAAATTTGTACAATCCCGTGTTAAGATAAAAGGATAAGCGCGAAAAAATCTCTGTCTGAGAGTGGGGTTGTACTGGAATGTATTCGTTATGAATGTTAAATTCACTTTACTTTATACTTAAGAGCAAATAAATTAGATATGCGAAATTACACTAAGTTACTTTTCTCCTACAATGAACTTTTAGTATTTACGTAATTTTACTATTCTCGGTTTCCTGTCATGACAAGTGATATGGTGGCAAAGGGTTTCAAATTGTTTCAAAGATATTCACGTCTTTCACGGATTGGAGCACTAGGACAGAGGGGAGGTTCGTTCAGTGAACGAAAGATGGGACTGAATTACTTGCGTGGATCGGTCACTTTGTCGTGCAACAGAGACTAGCAATGAAATGGAAGGGAAAACACTCTACTCTCGATATAAATGTGTCTGAATGCAAACTCAACTTAATTAACTTTACACATCAGCAATCTCTTTACTCTACTTTTAGTGCACTTGGGGGGTGTTTACATAACTACGCTTGGGAATGTTTTTATTTCTCCAACACTGGGACGATCCACGCATGCGCCGATTTGAACAGAGCGTGCTCGCTGTCTCGCTGTCTAAATGCCAGATATCGTTCTGCGGTTTCTTATAGCCAAGTGAGTTATCCGGAAATTTTATCACTGATCGAGAAATCGTACGCTTTTCTCCCCGTAACTATTCTTGAATAGACTCTTAGCTACTTGTTCTTGCTAACACATGCAACAATTCCCTAACTACGCACTTCCTAATTCCTATGTTCATTCATATGACAACACCACACTATCCCTACACTTGGAAATTTTGCGGACGGGAAATTCGCGCCTACTTCTCTGTTTCGCTAACTTAAGAACCTTATGTTTTCGCCTATATTTCTGAGGTAAATTTCTATCAAGCAGGTATTGCATTTTAAAAGAATATTAATATCACTTTTCTTATTTCCTTACGTATCCTTAATGTTAGAAGACAATGATAATACCCTTTTACCTTAATTCTCTGCTCCAGCCGCTTCTATGCCTTTTGTGAATAATGAAATTATTTAATTTAAATGAATGATTAAATTTAAATGCCTGATTTATTCCTGGTTCGTTTCTAGTCCAGCGTGTAATAGCGAGGCTAGTGATCACATCATGACCAGATCCTCATTGGTCGACAACGTCTGCAACCGTCCCAGTACGTGGAATTTGAAACACCGACATAATAGACTGCCCATACCATATGTCCCAAAGCTTCATGAACAAAGAAAACCACCGGAACTCACCTGAATCCTCCTGACTTGACGCAACAATGCATATCGCCAATTGGAATTAGAAACTCTTTTACAATTGTGCAGCCGATGCATAGAGAATGGGACAAATATGCAAGACAAAAGGATATGCAACAATTTACAGAGGTTAAATTACGTGCCATTAGATCACTAATGCAGGATTGTAAATACACGTAGGCTAAATATTAGGGCCATAGATAATAACAATCCCCATTATAACAAATGACTCAGTTATGTTAAAATGCAAATGGCACAATAGTAGCTTCCACATTGGAAGGGGTGAATTCCAGGCAATTTCAAGCAGTTAATTAAGATGAATTTGTATGGGCAATGGATCTCAGGATCAGCTGCAAACTGTGAATGGTTACAGAGTTGATGGGCAGTCATGCAATGGTCGGGCATAGATTTATGGACTGGAAAGGTTAAGATGGCCCCTGTAAGAGAGGTCAGGAGTTAGTAAAATGTGAAGAGAAAGGAAATATCCTGCTGTTGACGAACTAACAGAATCTCCACATGGGGGAAGATCTAACACCTATAATACTAAACTAATATGTCTTAACCCTGTAACGCCGAGCCTCTATTTACAAAAGTGTCTGTCGTATGTCGGCGGCGTTCGGGAGTGAGGCCAGCGGGAAAAGTTTTTTCAAAAATCACACAGCACGCTTAGTTTTTAAGATTAAGAGTTCATTTTTGGCTCCTTTTTTTTTTGTCATTGCCTGACGTTTAGTATGCAACCATCAGAAATGAAAAAAATATCATTATCATATATAAATATTGGAATATATGGCAGAGCAAAAAAAATTTCATATATAATTGTATACAAATCGCGCTGTAAGCAAAATTGTTAGAAGCTAATGAGTTACTTTTTTTCGTATTGTACACTAAATTGCAAATGATTTTGGTATATGGGGCCAGATTGTAAACGATCAAAGCAAATACAGAGGAAAATATTATCACAAAATGATGGCGCTGAATTCGTAACGCGGACGTAAAAAAAGGTTTCTTCAAAAATTTACTATAAATCGAAATATTGCTCTAGAGACTTCATTGTTTGTAAAATGAAGGAAATTGATTGAATATTTAGACTGTAAGTGTTTTAGCTTATAATTGCATTTGACCATGTCGGTCAAGTTAAAGTTGACCGAAGGTCGATTTTTTCATTTATCATTTATATGAAAATATTTCAAAACTTTAAAGCTAAAAGCATGATGCATTTTTGTTGTATTCTACATGGAATTGCACATTTTGATGACAACATTTATGTAGAATCTAGCAATATAAAACGGCGAAAAATTACGACAAGGTGACCCAAGAAATGCTAGGATTTTCAGCGGAGTTCGCGCGCGCGGAGCGAAGGAAAATGTTTTTTTCAAAAATTCACCATAAATCGAAATATTGTGCTAGAGACTTTCCGTTTGTTGAAAAATGAAGGTAAAGGATTGATTGTTACTAGAATGTAAGAATTTTGGCTTTCGATTGCGTTTTTCAACCATTTCAGTCGAGTCAAAGTTGACCGAAGGTTAAAATTTTGTTAGTTATCGTGATTTATATGAAAATATTTCAAAGCTGATAAAGCTAAAAGCATGATTTATTCTCATATTCACATGAAATTGGTGCACATTTTGATGTATAAAACTTTATGTAACGAATAATATAGGAATGGCGAAAAATCAAGGATTACAGACTCAATAGAATCAAGATTTTCATGATTCTATACATGGATGAATATGTTTTTTCTATAATTCACCATAAATCGAAATATTGTGCTAGAGACTTTCTTGTTGCAACAAGACAAAGGATTGATTGTTACTAGAATGTGTTACTTTACATGATTGCGTTTAACCATTTCGGTCAAGTCGTTGACCGAAGGTTAAAATTGTCAGTTATCGGGATTTATATGAAAAATATTTCAAAACTTTTAAAAGCTGAAAAGATTTCAGACTTTGTGTATTCTACAGGCGAAATTGCGCACATTTCGATGTATAAACTATATGTATGAATAAATATAAAACGGCGAAAAAATTACGACAAGGTGACTCAAGAAAATATGAGATTTAAGGATTATAAGAAGTGAGCAATGAAAAGTTTTTGCCAAAAATTCAGATAAATCGAAATATTGTGCTAGAGACTTTCCGTTCGTTAAAAATGAAGATAAAGGATTGATTGTTACTATAATGTAATATTTTTGGCTTAAAATTGTTTTTTCTTTCGACCATTTCTTGGTCGAATCAAAGTTGACTGAAGGTTAAAATTTTGTCAGTTATCGTGATTTATATGAAAATATTCCAAAACTTTTAAAGCTAAAACATAATTTGATTTGTTATTTCACATGACTTATACATTTTGATATAACACTTATGTATGAATAATATAAAACGCATGAAATAATTGATGATATTATGACAAGAAATGCTAAATTTTTCATGAGTTCGCGCGCGGAGCGAAGGAAAAAGTTTTTCAAAATCACCATAAATCTATATATTGTGCTAGACTTCGTTTGTTGCAAAATGAATTTAAACGATTTATTGTTACTTATAATGTAAGATATTTGGCTTATAAATTGCGTTTTTCGACCATTTCATATTCGAGTCGTGCTGACTGAAGGTTAAAATTTTGTCAGTTATCGTGGATTTGTATGAAATATTTCAAAACTGATAAATGCTACAACCATGATTTATTTTATTGTATTCTAAATGAAATTGGTGCACATTGTGATGTGTGGCAATAATTTATGTAAAGAATAATATAAATGGCGCGAAAATTATGACAATGTGATCTAAGAAATGCTGGTTACCTTTAAGCGGATTTCGCGCGGGGAGGGAAGGAAAGGTTTTTCAAAATTCACCATAAATCGAATATTGCGCTAGAGACTTTGCGTTTGGTTGCAAATGAATATAAATGTTTGATTGCATACTAGAATAAGAATTTTAATACACTGCGTTTTTTCAACCATTAGGTCTAGTCAAAACTTGACCGAAGAAAAGCCAAAATTGTCAATATCGTGATTTATAAGAAAACATATCAAAACTGATAAATGAAATTGCGCACATTTTAATGTATAACAATTTTATGTAACACAATATAAACGGCGCGAAAATTACGACAAGGTGACTCAAAGAAATGCTGACATTTTCAGCGGATTTCCCACGCGGAGGGAAGAAATGCTTAAAAATTCACCAGAACGAAAGACAGCAGAGACTTTCCGTTTGTTAAAATGAAGGTAATGATTGAATATCACTAGAATGTTAGATTTTTGATTTACTTCCAAAGACTCCGAATATATATATATATATATATATATATATATATATATATATATATATATATATATATATATATATATATATATCCATATTATTAATAATATATATAATATATTGTTTTTTACTTTGGTACGAATACATAACTAAAAGGAATGCTGGTGAAAACTTTTTTTTTGCATAAAACGAAATAATATACAAAACACCAATAAATACAGATATATAAAAACTTGTAATAAACATAAAACTAAATATAAAATCAATGCAGAATACTCACTCGTAATCCTGACTCTTCATTCTGTTCTTGTTTTCTCCCTCCTCCATTAAAGAGTCTTGCATTTTTTTACTCTCGACATGACAAGGCACAGACGAAGGAGGGAGACTTGCTTACCCATTGAGGATAGCCGCTCTTCTCGGCGGCTCCGCCACCCTCCGTGTCGCTCTGGCAGGCGCGACTCCAACATATGACCACAGTGTGGTACTTATGTCACACCCTCGAACCTGCAAGTGCTACCTTGCAGGTGCATAGACGTGACCGGTGTCTCTCTTCTTCTGCCATCTTCGTATGGCACACCCGCATCAATGTTTCTGCTTACGCCCTTCAGGAGCCCAGGTGATCCTGCCTGCAGTCAACACACAGGGTCGACTACCCGACGGGACATTGAATGTGAGGGAGAGCGGTAAAGGTGGCGATCATCAAGGGCGGCATCATCAAGGGTGGTATCAAGGCGGTGCATCATCAAGCATGGTCGCAGCAGGCGTAATAGCGCTTGCAGCAGGAGAGTAGAACGAACCGTTGCTTGGCCCTCTAACAACCTCAGCTCTTCCCTCCCGGGGCAGATCTGGAGCTCAGGTGGGCCAGTGTTGAAGGCCACCTCTGGGATTAGGCTTATGAGGCATTTCCAGCCACCTCAAGAAACTGGATGCGGACAACCTCCGAAAGGCCAGAATTGTACCTACAGTAGAGGATGTAAGCATCCTGGAGGGCCAACTGAAGGAGGCATTGACGAGCCTCTGTGTCCACCTGCCGGTTCTCCTGGCGAAGGATACTGGATGAGTTGGATCAAAGAGATCAACCTCCCATGTGCCCAGTTGTACTGCTCAGATGACAGAGCATTGGACACGAAACTCTCATATCGTAACTCCGCCATGTCGACGGTTCTTCCTACTGAATGATCTCTTCTTGATGTACCATGACTCCGTCAGAATCATGGGCAATGTCGGACTCCCCTTCCAACAGATGACGAAGACATCTCCCTTCCGCCGCCACTCTCTGTCTCTCCTCTGCCAGATGTTGCGGCTATTAGCAAAACCCGAGGACATTCGGGCCCCACGCACCAACCAAAGGGTACCTCACTGACGTGCACACCCCATACAGTTCCTGGGCCAGGGATACTGAGTTATAATAATTATCCAAACAGGCAGAAGATCCTGGTTACGGAAACGACCCACAAGACCGAAGACAGTGTCACGCAAATGTGGAGAAGACCCTAGAATACACTGAGTAGTCCAACGTATCCAGAGTTGGATTCCGTAATAAGAATAACTTTACACCATTTCTTGGCTTCTGGGGTTGTACACTTTTATACTTAGATGCCCTTTGTATGGCATCATCTCCTCATCCAAAGAAAGGTCTCTGGAAGGAACTATGAGAAACTGGGACTGCTCACGTAATGTACTCCAACATCATGGACTAAGATGAGGCGGTCGGGTTATTCGCACGGCCCTTCGGCGTTGATGGCGCTGAGAAATTCTGGTCCAACGCCAGGAAACTATCATGGGCATGTCGCCGGCACATTACGCATTTAAAAAGATTCCGCTCCAATATTGCCTGACGCCACAGCAGGTGCATCATTCAAAAAAATGTGAGCCCTAAAATACGATGTCCGATACGAGCCCACTTGAACGATACGACAACGTCACCAACTCACCGGCAGCACTACGAATTGCCGCCTTCTAACGAGATTTCAGCAATTCCTGCGTCAGGAAGAGCTGTCGAACCTGTGCAGCAGAGGTACAGGACGGTCAGTCCAGGTGCTGCCGTGAATGGGTGCATGTTAGTGGGTGGGGTCCTCCACCACCCCTCATCACTTTCGACAAACGGTACTCACCCAAGCCACGAGACCTCTAGGCTCAGGCGCCGCGTCGGGCGTACCTACTTCGCACCCACCCTCCCCACTGGCCCATCCCCACTCATCGATCATTGTCCCGCCTCACCAGCCACAACGGGCCATCCACCTCCTCAAACTCTCCTCATACACACTGAAACCACTTAATCGTTTCATTTCTTCCTCCTGTGTGGCTCCTGCATGACATTTGGGCAGCACTGTCATCACTAACATCAGGCGTGATGTCCTCATCACTGGATGACCAACCGCCAATCTAAATGAGTACTTTCCACCTGCTCGACCGTAGCTCCAACAAGTAATTGCCAATGTCCTTTGTTGGAGGCCTCCAAATGCTTGCACGGATGCCCTCAGGACACCCCCATGCCTAGGGTCGTAAAGGCACGGGATGTGGTCCTGTTCCCCTTCGTCACATGTGTGGCCGCATAACACGGCGCATGTTGAGAAGTTGGGTCATCTTAAGGCTTATCCTCTCCCACATCCCCAGTTCAAACTGTCTATTGATCAAAATACTACCGACAGGCACGCGCTTTCACGTCCTGACGACACTGGGACATCTCTGCAAATGTCCTGTTGCCTCACAACACGCAAACACTCCTGCCAAAGTTCTGCAAAACACGGAAAGGCCAAGATATCGCCTCTGATGATGCCGATGCTTGGTGCGAAGGAGAATTACAAGACGCGCATCTGGGTGACGCCATAACAAAACAACAGCGTGATCCGTGAACTCCCAGCATCCTCAAGGCGCAGGATTTAAAACCTTTCGCAATGAAACTATAATTATTTTTCCACTATTATTTAAAACCATTTGTCGAACGCATCGCACTCATAACTTGGCACCCAACAGACAATTTAATCGACGTATGGTACGTCCAGTCGGCGGTTAAGGGTTAATTTACACAATGGAGGGGATATTTGAGTACTTATCACTGAATCATTAAGTTGATTGTGCAAGTCATAATGATTTACAGGCTGTCAGCAGGGTGGCTCAACAAAGGCACTGCTTTTTGTTGAGGAGAAGATTGAAGTTTGAAGGAATGGAAAATCATACTCTAATGCGGGCGGTGGAAAGGGGCCAGCGCCTAGAATACCGGTATCAATGTACCTGGCCTGCAGATGTGCGCCAATTACAGATCGCTGGTTACCGCTAAGCCACCAGTAAAAGGAAGGAAGCACCGGATTCCATGCCTGGGGCTGAGTCTGAGTCGTCTGCCGCGCTTCTTCCCAGCGCCAGCGCGCACCTTTCCACGGTTGTTTGCTTCAGTTCGCCCCGCCCCGCTCGCCGATCTGCAGGCAGACGCACAGCCACAAAAACAGGAAAAGGGATCTGAACACATGCACAGAGGTTAACTTCCTATCTATCTCACAGCCTGGCTACGTCCCCATGCCCACAATGGCCGAGCCACCCTACACCGCCGCGATGGGGCAGTGTTGGGGTCCTTATTGTCCATCCCAGGTCAGCTGAGGTAAGCATCTCTACATGAGGCGTGGAAAATACGCCCAACTGCTTTTCTCGAGTTCGTAATACGCTGAACTTATTCACCCGCCACATTTTTCTTGGTTCACAGTTATAAATTAAAGGAGAAATGTTTCACAGAAATAAATTTCTCACTGGCTGGATGAGTGAAGTAGATAAATTTTAGTATATATAGAGAGTATATATATATATATAGTAGAGTATATATATATATATATATATATATATATATAATATGTATGTATGTATATTTATTTAGATCATTATTATATTAGTTTACAGATCTTATCTTATGCCTGATCAGAACTGAAACATTCTAAAATTGCAACAACTAAACAGCATTGAGGGGAATCAGAGGGTGCAGTTCATAGCCATAGTTTGATTAGCTCACAGGCTTTTCCCTGCTTAATTATCCCCAGAGAGAAACACGGGTGTTGCACCCTTGGCATTCCATTTCTTCTGTTGGCGGATTCTTCCTATTCCAGATCAAGTAAGAGGAGACGATAAACACCCGAAGGCATCCGGTTGGCGAGAAAGATGTTATGATCGTCCAAAACAATTTTGTAAGAATGAGATATACCACGCCAGACTCTTCCCTGCGGCCTAACCCTTTGATTCACAGCCATCATACGCCTCACTCTCTAATAGTCCGGAGGGTTTTAAGATGGTAAAACACTGTAGCATGCCAACTAGACGAATGAAAACATAAATAACTATACATTGGGAATAGTGCATATTTGTTGTCTTACTAGTTAACCTATTTTGCTTCTATAATATATATATATATATAAGAGTTAGAGTATATATATATATATATATATATATATATATATATATATATATATATATATATACATATGTGTGTGTATATATAAAGAGATATATATATATATATATATATATATATATATATATATATATATATATATATATATATATATATATTTTCATGATATTGTCTTTGTAATACGTATATCCTCCTCATAATTTTGACATTTTACTTTTCACATGTTATGTGTAATGGATGGAACAATGTTAAAGGTCATTTAGTTTGGCATCAGATTCAAATATCTAATATTTATAACTTAATAGCGTAATTTAGAATTGATAATACAATTTTAATAGTAACGTAGTTTAGAATAACACGCCCTTCTTTGTAAAGCGCAGTAGAACACGTGTAGTCCAGCAGGGACCGGTTTCATTTCCTCTAATTATTACCAGTTGAGGATAAGAGAGAGCGCTTTATTTTGGGTTAGTGATGACTGGTTTGGGATAACAAATGCCGATTCGTCCCATACCGGCTCAAGACGAAAGTGGATTTCACGCTGTTACATGTTCGGAGTCACGCACGCCACTTTGAGAGAAAAAGAATACGTCTTGGATCAGTTACACCAAGTTTTGTAAGATTGCGCCCAAAACGTTTCGTTAGGACACGTCATTTTCTAGAAGCTTCTCCATTGTATCTTCGCACTCCAAAATGCTTTAATGACGTCACTTCCTGCTTCTAGAACTTTGTATCTCAAAACTAAAATGCTTTAATAACGACATCATAATTATTCACGTTTTACCACCCTAAAATTTGTTTCATCTCTGCCTCGAGACCAGTTAATTAATTTCTCTCTGTTCTAGAAAGAGATTACTTTTTAACGTAGTGTTTTGTGGTCGTCGACAGTAATAATCTCTTGAGATCTGAATCTAGCAAAGTTATTTAGTTCCCAGAACGACGCCTGTAAAAAGTGTGTTTTGTGGTAACGCAGCTGCAGCAAGTGATTTGGTAGAGGTTTTCAAGTTTGAGTAAGGTAATGTGAATTTTACTTATTAATACCATGGTATGATAAGTTAGGAAATTTTGAACAAGTGAAATCAGTTTAGTTGATAAATTTTGTGTATTTTGTGTGTTTTCATTTACACCCTTTATATTTTCAATTCTTATGTTTGTGATGTGACATTTATTTACGTAACATTTTTAAATGTTTCTTTATATAATTTAACATCAGACACGTAATTTAACATTGCATACTTACTTCATTTATCAAGATATTCTTTTTAAATCTTGAGAATTTGATAGTTTAATTATTGGATTAATTTAATTTGATAAAGTTTTCGTTAGTTAGTTTTGTTTCTGGCGATTTAATTCAAGAATTGATTATGTTGTGTTATTTCTAAGTAATAATAAATTTTTCAGATTGTGAATTTAATTATAAACTTTGAATTTAAAAATAAATTTTGTATTTAACATTTTTAGAAAAACAGTGTTTCATTTACTGGACCACTTCAGTTAATAGATTGGTTGTGTGCATAAGGCAAAGTGATAACATGTTTTGTTCTTTTTAGTTTTGCTAAAGTGAATTAAGAACAGGAAACAGTTAGAGTTTTTGATGGAGATACCTTCTACTCTAGAATATTTCTAGTTTAAATTTTTGATACCTCACACATATTCTGATAGACTTAGTTTGATTCTTCAAGTAATAAATAAGTTTTTTCTTAAGGGATCACTGTTACCTTTAGAGTACTCAGTCGTAATAATTAATGTTATGAGAGTTCAGGGGTATCTGGCTGAAGTGAGATATATTTTTTGAATCTTGAGATTAGCTGTGTAATAATCTGTGGCATTGATATCACATCGTGACATTATATTGTTTGGTGCCCAGGAGACCCGTGGAACAAAACAAAATATCACTTGGTTTATGGTTTATACTTGGTGGTGTTAGGGATATATTTTGATAGGAGGACTACACAGTTTTTGCTTGGTATTGTGAATTATTATAGTTGAGTAACTTGTAGAAAATGGCTGTGTTCAATAAATCAGGGAGGTTTTTAGCAGCTCCTTCCACTAAGAGTTATCTGAATCCAACCTTGACTAAGGCACAGTGGATTGCTTAGCAGTGGCATGTGGGGTAATGTGTCTAGTGGTATGATAAAGGAATAATCAATATACAATCCAAGCATTGATGGACTCCATAAATAGACGAAGAGTTAGAGAGCAAAGAATTATTGAATGTAGTTGAGCAGAATCTTGACAGAAAACATGAGCAAAAGAAAGAAAAGTGATGGCACAGAACTAAGATGGATAGAAGCAGAAGAAAATTTGATTAAGCTGAGGATAAGGCATCGGAAAGAGAGAAAATACAGGCAGAAAGAGAAAGAGAAGATAGAGAGAAAAGAGAAAGAAAGGAAAGAGAAGAAGAAAAAGCAGCAGAAGAAGAAAGAGAAAGAGCAAAAGAGGAGAGAGAAAGAGCTAAAGAGGAAAGAGAAAGAGCAAGACATGAAAGGGAGATGGAGTTAATAAAAGCTCGATCCACATTACCTGTAACACCATCTAACCCTACTCAAGGTAATTCAGACCCTGTATTTGATGTAGTAAGAGTGCAGAAATTAATTCCAAAATTTATACAAGAGTTCTGTGATGAGTTTTGATCACTTTGAAAAGTGGTTTGGTGGGATGGCCAGAGGATAAATGGTTGGTCTTGTTACAGAGTGTTCTCATTGGTAAAGGAAGAAGTGCCTATTTAGCCTTATCAGCTGATCAGTGTAAAGAGTACAAGGTACTTAAACACAATGTGCTACAAGTTTACCAGATGACCCTTGAATAATATAAATGAAAGATTCAGATCTTGAGAAAGGATGACAAGATAACTTTCTTGGATTATGTTTACAAAGCAAGAAGATGTTTAACGATGGCTGAGGCTGCCGCAGTTAAATCTATGAACGAACTTGAAGAGTTAGTAGTCCTGGGGAGAACAGTCATCTTAAAGGAATTCCTGAACACACAAGAGCCTATTTAAGAGAGAGATAAAAACTTGACAAAGCTGCTACATTATGAAGACTTTAATATACTTCAGCAAAAGAAATTATAATGCCATACCAGAACCAACAACGCACAGGTTTCAGATCTCATCCAATGTTCTCAGAACATTACAGAATCGGAAATCTCTCTGCGGCTGGTGCCAATACTGTGCCGGTGGTAACACCTCCCCCATCAAATGAATGTTCAATCTCATCATCCAGTCTGTTTTCAAGACAGACACAGAAGACTAATGTTGTCTGGCAAGGCGGAAGAGTAGACACTACAGTCGAGATTGTTATCAGATACAACAGAGATCTAAACAGAGTTATCAAGTGTGGTTGAAGGTGAACCAGGTGAAGCAACTATGAAGAGCAGTGTAAGAAGACTGAGACCAAACAAGCAGAGTGTTTAGCAACAGTGAAAATGTAACCTCAAGCAGTGAGTGGCTGAGCAGCTTGGAGACTTTTAAGCCATATATCTATGGAAGGTACTTCGCTATCAACTCCATAAGGAGGAAGTGGTGCAGGTAATCAGTCGGGTGTATTACGTGATATGGGAAAAACCACAGTGTGGTAGTTCGTGTGTCACCTAATAGCTGGAGAAGCAATTCACTGGGAGATTCAGTTATTTTGAAGTGTAGAGGAGAAGAGGTAACTCCATATGCCGCTTGCATTTGTCCTGTGAATTGGTGACAGGGAATGTTGATTTTGGCGTAGAGACCTACCTGCTGTTGAAGGTGTACATGTTTTACTGGGTAATGAAGTTGGTGGTGTACCATTTGTTCCTTGTCCTATAGTGACAGACAAACCATTAAGGATTAGTCCTACTGTAGATTTAGAGAAGAAAAACCCCCACCTGTTTCCAAGTTGTGTAACTACCAGGAGTATGAAGAGAACTATGTCTGCAAGTGAAAATATTATGGACTTTACCTGCACCAGAAGAATCAAGTGGAAGGATCCAGTAAGTTTGTGTAGAAGAACTGTTCAGAAAGCAGTTTCTAACAAACAGTAAGGTGAGATTTCAATAGCTTATCGAGATCCTACATTAAAGATATCTGAGTGACTAAAGTGTTCTCTAAAGATAGTAGTGAAAACTACAGAGGCATAGCAGATATGGAGAATTCAGCTCCTAGTTGGTCAAGTGACTAGAGAGAAGCTAATGAAACTTGCAGAAGAGGATACAACGTTATTGATCTGTTCTTCAGAGTTGTTGGATCAAAAGAGATGTGCAAATAAACCTCCACCTGTTATTATCTAAAGAGGGATTACTAATGAGGAGGCATCGACCTGCAGATATACCAGGAAATGCTGAATGGGGTGAATATCATCAAATTTTGCTTCCATATCCATTGAGGAAACAAGTTGTAGCAGTAGCGCATGAGTCTGGACATGTGGGAATCAGGAAGACTGTTGAGAAGATTATGAAGTATTTTTTCTGGCCTGGACTTCACGAGGACGTTAGCAGATTTTGCAGAGTGTGTCACAAATGCCAGATAGCTGGAAACCGAATGAAACCATTCAGAAAGCACCTCACAACCCATAGAAGTTAGAGGAGAACCCTTAGCAAGGTAATTATAGATGTGGCTGGGCTTACCTGAAAAACAAAGAAAGGAAATGAATATCTATTACTACATTAATGTGTCCAGTGACTAGGCATCCTGATATGATCTGTAATAGCGATATAAAGGTGACTGCTGAGAAGCTATGGAGTTTTTCTCCAATTAATACCAGAGAAACAGCAAAGTGGGATAGAGGAAACGAACTTTACTCAAAATTATTCCAGGATGTGATGAACTTCTATAGAGTAGCAACAGTTAATAACTGCTTATCATCCAGAGACTCCAAGGTTTTGAAAGGTCCCACCAGACACTGAAAAGTATGTTAACTAAGATTGTAATAATCAGGAAGAGAATGGGATGCTGGTTTACCTTTAATGTTATTTCAGTTAGAAACGCTTGTCAAGAAAGCATGTGATGCTCACCAAATGAAATGATTTTTGGTCGAGACATTAGAGGGCCCATTGAAGATTCTGAGAGAATTGGAAGAAAAATCAAGAGGAAATCCAAGGAGAATATGTGAAGAACTTGGAGGAAAGGTTAAGAGAAATTGTAAAATTCTCTTTTAGAAAATTTGAAATAAGTCAAGAGAAATGAAGAGAAAAATATGATGCTAAGACTGTTTAATAAATTTTAATATTGACAGTGTCTAAAGTGTTCTTACTAGTGAAAAGATTTCCCCTACGCCAATAAGTTTCAAGGTCTCATAGGATAACAGAGAGTTTTAAGGATCGAACTTATGTGATTGAAACACTAGGTAGAAGGAACTACACAGAAGATACATGTGAATCTTGGAAACCTTACTTTAGAGACTAAAAACTGGAAACAGTGTCAATAACACAGACAACTTATCTTATAGAGGACGATGACGCTACGAATTGGGAGCTGAAAACAAGATACCACCTTCAATATTAGAAATTTGGAAGATAAACTAAAACATCTGAGTGTTGAGCAAAGTAGTGAATTAAGAAGTGATTCAAAGTTTCTCGAAATTCTTGCAGATGTACCTAGGCGTACCAATCTGACAAACAAAGCATGATAAAGATCAGAGAAGATGGAAAACCTTTTAAAATGAGAGTTTATCGCTTATCACTCATCGAGATGTTTTAAAGAAAGAAGTTGAATATTTTGTTGCAGCATGGATTAGCAGAACCCAGTTCAAGCGTCATTATAATTTCCTTGTAAGTTAGTGAAGAAACCAGATCGCTCATTTAGGATGTAAATTGATTTATAGGAAACTGGAATTCCATCAGTGTGGCTGACACTATCCTTGGCTCTTATTGATCACCATTTGATAATATTGGGCAAGCTAAATTTGTTTTTCAAGATAGACTTGTTGGTGCTGATATTATCAAATTTCCTAGATGAGAATGCTAAGTTGCTGTCAGCTTTCATTATTCTTTTGGACTGTATCAATACAATCATGCTCTGCTGTTTGGTTTGGATGTAAATGCACCTGCAACATTCCAAAGGAGATGGATCAACTACTAGGATCAATAGAAGGAGAGGTGTATACCTTTGATGATGGTTGTGGATACTTAATATACATAGGGAAGAACATCTAAAGATATTAGAAAGTGTTCCAAGAAACCATGGAAGCAGGACTCAACAATCAACTTCTACAAAACTGAAAGCTTGGAAGGCAACTGTACAGCATCTAGGATTTGTAGCTGGAAAGGCCTCGCTCCTATTGATGCTACGAAGGTGTATCTGTAAGGCTACCCTCCTACATGAGAAATAGCTACAAACATTTTTGGGCATGGCTGATTTTATCGATTCTGTCCAAATTTTCAGCCAGAAGAAAGCCCCTTAACTGACTTAACCAGTCCTAAAGAAGTTTGATTGACTCCAGAATGTCAGAGAATCATTGATATGATAAAAGCCAGGCTAACTTCAAGACCACAGTGCTTCAAGCTCCAGACTTTAATAAAAGCTGTGATACAAGTTGATGCACCACTGTGGAATTGAGCTGTTCTATCAAGAAGATGACAACAGAATCTTTTCCATCCAGTATGTTTTATGTCTTCTGTGTTGAAAAGCAATTCAGAAAACTTACTCAACAATTGAAAAGAAACATTAGCATTAATCACAGCATTGAAAAAGTTTGAAGTGTATGTGAACCTAATTCAGTTGAGATAAGAGAGAAAGCGCTTGTTTCAAGGTTAGTGATGACAGGTCGGGGATAAACAAATGCTGATTCATCCCATACGGGCTACTAAGACGAGTGATTTCACTACTGTTATGTTCGTTTCACATAACACTTTGAGAGAAAGAATACGTGTCTTGACTGGTTACACCATGTTTTGTGAAGATTGTGTTCAAAACGTTTTGCTAGATGACGTCATTTTCTCCTAGCTTTCTTCATTGTATCTCGCACTGAAATGCTTTAATGACGTCACTTCCTGCTTCTAGAACTTTGTATCTCGCACTCAAAAAATGTTTTAATGACATCATGTAATTGTTTCACGTTTACTGGAATTCTAAAATTTGTTTCATTCTGATTTCTGAGACCAGTTAATTTGGTTCTCTCTCTCTCTCGTTCTTAGAAAGATTACTTTAACGTAGTGTTTGTATCACGACAGCATTAACTTTTGAGATCTGAATTTACAAAGTTATTTAATGTCTGCAACGACGCCTTGCAAAAAGTGTGTTTTGTGGTAACGCAGCTGCAGCAAGTGATTTGAGAGATAGTTTTCATGTTTGGAGTATGTAATGTGAATTTACTTATTAATACCATGGTATGATAAGTTAGGAAATTTTGAACGAGTGAAACTATTATTGATAAATCTTTTGTGTATTCTTTGTGTGTGTTTTTTTATTTACAATCTCTTTATATTTCACAATTTTTATGTTTGTGATGTAACTTTTATTTTTACGTAACATTTTAAATGTTTTTGGTATAATTTAACACAGATACGTAATCAATGATTGCATACTTGATTTCATTTATTACAATTTCTTTAAATTGAGAATTCTGATAGTTTAAATTTTGCTGATTAATTTTAATTTCTGATAAAGTTTTCGTTAGTTAGTTTTGTTTCATGATTCAATTCAAGAATTGATTAAGTGTTGTGTTATTTTCAAGTAATAATAAATTTTTCAGATTGTGAATTCTAATTATAAACTTTGAATTTAAAAATAAATTTTTGTATTTAACATTTTTAGAAAAACAGTGTTTCATTTTATTGACCATCAGTGAATAGGATTGGTTGTGTGTGCATAAGGCAAAGTGATAAATATGTTTTGCTCTTTTTAGTTTTGCTAAAGTGAATTAACACCAGGGAAACAAAGTTATTTTTTGATGGAGACACTTTCTACTCTAGAATATTTCTAGCTTAATTCTTGATACCTCACATATTCTGATAGACTTAGTTTGATTTCAAGCAATAAATAAGTTTTTTCTTAAGGGATCACTGTTACCTTAGAGTACTCATCGTACAATTGATGTTAAGGAGAGTTCAGGTATCTAATGAAGTAGATATATTTTGAATCTTGAGATTAGCTGTGTAATAAATCAGGTACTGATATGCATTGTGAAATATATACATATATATAGTATAAATATATATATATATATAGCATATATATATATATATATATATATATATATATATATATATATATATATATATATATATATACATATAGTGTATATATATATATATATATATATATATATATATATATATATATATATATATATATATAAGTTATCATGCTGTTTGTTATCTCATTGGTTATTTGCTAAGTTTCTGTAAATAAATCCTGTAAGTTTGTAAAAGAATTATAATTCCAATATGGTGACCTTCCACATTCAATTGTAAATCCAGGAAAATTCTAAGGTAAAGTTTTCAAACAACTTTTCCTTTTTGCTCATAAGCTGGACTTTCTTGGTTTCATGGCAGCATCATTATAATTTTGTTTTAATTTTTCTCACCAAGCCAGGCCAGTTTATGATAATATATATATATATATATATATATATATATATATATATATATATATATATATATATATATATATATATATATATATATATATATATATATATATATATATATATACATACACACACACACACACAGGGTGTTTCTGAAATTAGAGCCGCCCCCTCTACAGCATAAACTAAAATTGATATGACAAAAACAAAAGTAATTCAGAACAGGTATTTATTTAAGTTTCTCTCTGAGTATTTAAAGCAAATCGCAAAAATGCTGAGACTCAAACTCCATTTCCCTGAGCACTTCGGTCACCTCTCTTCGCAGGTCGTCGAGGCTTGGTATACCATCATAGTTCACTGTGCGCACTTCAACACGATCTTTAAGACCTACCAATGTTTTCACACACTTTAAGTCAGGGAAGCTACCTGGAAATTCACTTGACGAGAAGAAATCGAGACTACTGTTTCGAAGCAGCTCCTGTGTCTGAAGAGCCTTGAAACATGGTGCCTTATCATGCAAAAATGTGACTTCTTCAACAGATAACACATTTTCAGGATCTTTGAGGAAAGGAAATATTCCACCAGTAAGCACAGTTTCTTTGAAGTATTCGCCATTCCATGACTGTCCTTTTTCTTTGATGATCCACATTAACCGTTTACCCGTGAAACAGAGAAAAATTCCCAAACATTCAGGAAATTTCACATCTTGGTGATAGCGCACGTCATCGCTGATATCATCCAACTTTTCTTCCCAAATGATGTCATTTTTATTATTTGGCTTCCTAACTGTGTAAATGAAGAATTCATCTGATGTGGCAACATGGAGGAAGTCAGCTTCATCCCAATCTTTAAGAAATGAACCACAAAACCATGTCCGGTCTTCTCTCTGTTGCTGAGTGATGTTGGGCTTGCTGATAACATGAAATGGCTTGATACCAGATTTTTTCAACTCATGATATACAGCACTATAACTTCTCTTCTTTCCCCTTTTTGTTTCTAGTTCAAGCACCAATTTATGTAAAGACTTTCTTGGTCTACCCACTGCCTCAGCTATGATGTCTTTTGACCCCTGAGAAAGGACTTCAGGCCTTCCAAGATTCTCACTCTTTTCGTGATGACAGTCATATGGATTTTTATTCCAGTTTCTTTTAACAAAGGATTCATCTCTTTTAATGTATTTAGCTATCCAGGAATGTGAAATGAAGGATGCTCCAGCATCTCTGGCCTCTCTGAAAGTTATAGCCCAGATTCGGCCAATCCATCTGATTTCCTCCGAGTCGTTAGCCATAGCTGTATCTAACTCCATCACTCAGTCTGAAAATACAAGCAATGTAAAATGAAAAATAGCTTAATAGAAACTTAAAATAATGTACTTGGAGATAGACTATATTTCAAAACTTCATAACTTTACATTTGTTCTGTGATGGGGGCCCTATATATATAAACACTATATATATATATATATATATATATATATATATATATATATATATATATATATATATATATATATATATATATATATATATATATATATATATATATATATATATATATATATATATATATATATTAACTTTATCATTACATATTTGTTACGTGCATTAATGCAATTACTAACAGGACCTCATTAAAACCGGATGGTATCTAATGGAGATCATTATTCGGGAAAAGTTACAAGCTTTCTAGAACTAACTGTCCTCATCATCAAGTATCCATAGAATGACCGGACACGTAGTCCAGCTGTATTTATATGGTTGGGGGAGATGGATTAAACCTAAGTTTTTCCAGAAGATTCCGTATTCTGGTATATATAACAGAACAACTGGTCGCAGCACTGATGAAAAAACAGGTCTGCTTTGCTTGGAAATGAAAACAAAAATATATAACTCTAAGAAATCTAAAGAGAAACAAGAAAATAAAAAACGCATTTAAAAAGAAAAGGTAAGAGGAAGTTCATAAACTCAGCTGCAAGTCTAGCTGGCCACAGTAGACGTAAAACCGAGATACCGATGAGATTAAAAAAAAATTTCTCATATATCTCCTAGGAAAATTTTTAGGCAAACCATTTTCATAAGAATTTATATTATGGAAACTTATCTATTAGTAAACTGCTGAATAATTTGTCCATAGCTTAAACAACGAAGTATTGTTACACGATTAATTATCAAGGCTGATATTTCAGGTTTTCTTGTAGATGAAACCTGATAGTTATTGATAATGAAGAGGAAGATCCTCACGAAACGCTAGAATGTTTCTTGCTAATCTTTCAATGACATCACTTGTATTGTTTTACATATACTTGTATCTTTCTGTTTAGGACAAAAATGTCGAATATGCTGTCTTGTTCTAAGATCTTTGCAAACGTCGATTTTTTTATCGTCAAAACATCAGGAGGAATAAAACAAAATCCAGTGAAACAGTGTGCTTAATGGTTGTATTCAATTTTCCAAAATATAAAATAGTGGGTTGTATCATTTTATTTTGGAGTTATCTGAAAATCTCAATTGATTATCCATTTCTGCGTGAATTATTCCAAGATTTACCAAACACTTGGGTTGTAAAGACATTTTTTATATATAAATGGAATATGTTATGTAAATAGCATCCACTCACCAAAAGTAAATATATTTCCTTCCTACTGAGTGTTTATTAGCGTATGTATTAACCCATACAAGACTTAAACTTGCATATTTGTTTTACTGCACGGGAATAACAGAAGGAAAGCACTTATCATCTCCACTACCTTGCACATTCTGGATACGCCTGAATCCATGCGCGAAATACGCCTTATCGTACATTTTAATTTATCTAGTGTCATCACTTACGTTCTTTTTTACAAAAACTAGTTTTCGTTTCAAAATAAGAAGTTAATGTGAGGCTTTCCATAGGAACCTTCTTATGTTTTATTGTGCAAGAAAAGTTCACCAAATATCTAACATGACCCTTCAGCCGCCTACGTCCATTTAACCGATTCACAACATATGTCGATCAGCCACGGAACCACAAAAATTATCCCGTTGTAAAAATCGGTTAAAACCCAAAAATAAGAACGTGATCCTTCCTCTTTTTTTTTTTTTTCTCTTTGGAGTTGGATGTTGTTTGGTTGCTCAGGAGGACTAGTTAAGGGCATATGGTATCTCATCCCATTGGTCTGAGCACTAAGGAAGAAATATCTTAGACATCGTCCTAAAGTCAAAATATTGCTTTCGACGAAACTGAAAGTCCATACCTATTTTTGTTCTATGATATCAAAGGTACTAGACGTCACTTCCCAATTTATTTTCTTTTAAAGTTCTTCTGCCTTATTTCCTCCACATTTTTTCCATACTTCCAGAGTTCTTTGATCTCGCTGGCTGCCTTCGATATAACGGTAGGTTGTATCAAAGAAGACGAAAATGTGAGCGATACAACCAGGTGATGTTTGTTGTAGATGAAAAAACTGAAACATTTGAATAGGTCTAAAAAGATGAAGAAAGAGAAAGGCCCCTTGAAATAAAGTTAAACCCCCTTCACGCTTTTATTTCTCTCTCTTAGATACTTCTAATTTTACAAAATCTTAAAAAATCTATATTGTTCATATTCTCTTATTTATGCGTGAAAGGTTGTGTCTAGTTCATTTATGGTGAAACATGTATTGTACTTGGATTATCAACACTACCATCCGACTACCAATACATGTTTTTTGAATGAAAATATTTTCCTGACATCCACTATGAACTCAAAAGCACAAGAAGACAGTATCATATAATTATTCAATAATTATGGGCTAGAATCAAGAATGTTCTTTTACCTTTGGTGAGTTTCTTCCTGATTAATAAGCCTAGTCATGTTCCTAAGTTTTTGAGGGAAAAACTGTAGATCATTCTGTGTAAACAGTGAGTTGGGACTGAATAACCATTGACTTTTTGACATCTCTGATCAAATGACAGAGAAGTGGTATCTTTTTGATTAATTAATATATTCACTAAACAGTAACTGAATTGTGATAATGCATCGTGAGAGCTCGGAATCTATAATATTTGGTTGAACAACTCTGTACATATGTAGAACTCTAAAAATACAGCAAAAAGCTCGGTCTGAGTTCAATGATTTTCATAGATAGGCATATCATGATAAGAGGACTAAGTGGTACAGATGTCAACCTTATTACTTATTGCCGAACTCCCAAAACCTTACTAAAGATCACTTGTAAAATATTTGAAGATGTCAGGGTTAACGATAATAAAAAATAATATTAACTTGTAAACAAACTAAAAAAAAAAATATATGGCTAGGTATCAGTGAATTTCCTCAGCATTCATTACATATTTTCAGAATGTTCAATTACCTACAGTGCCCTCTTGTCACTCAAGGATCTTTGAGCTTTTCATATCTATAATGTGTTCTGTCCATCCCCGGTCGTTGTTAGCTGTATATTATTATGTAATGGTCATAAGTCGTTATAATTCGACGAAACTTTTGGATCCATGCTGTTGTTATGTTGGAAAGTTTAATATTTTTTTTGCCTTGGGGGATATCCAATAATTCATTATGTCATAACCGACATTAAAAAAACACCACTATTAAAAAATAAAAATATATATACTATATATATATATATAAAATATATATAAGATATATATATATATAATATTTGTATATATATTTATGGTATAATTATTTCTCCAAGAGTAGTAGAAATTTCATCCTGTAATCATATTAGTCTCCTTCCTGTTTATAATTTTATATATTTTTTTGAAACATTCTCTTAGTACCGTCCATCTCAAGAGTTCTTTGATGTGGGCTTCATTCCAGGAATTCAGGAACTTTAAACTTATCAAAATACTGAAGCCTTTGGTTTGTAATAAAAATAAGAATATTCCAGTGTGACTTTGGAAGTTTAAAGGTACTTTTGATTAAGATCTCTCTCTCTCTCTCTCTCTCTCTCTGTTTCTCTCTTGTAATTATCCGATGATAAGTTACTAGGTCTTCAGCGTCAAAAGGTTTTCAAATTAAATTTCCTTGCAAGAGGTACAGCTTCTCGCTTCCAGCCTTCTTGGTAAGGTTCAATTATGGTAACATTCCAAAAACGTAAAGCTGATTTGTTATTGTTACAATGATTATACTTCCACTTTAGTGTGTATATACTCGTAGATGCAATATAAATTTTTCATATATTTCTAGTTTGTCAGCTAAAATGGTATGCTTCCAAAGTTAAATAACAAATATGTTCCTAAACTTAAGGAACAGAAAATCATATAACAAGAACTTGACTTTTACGGAAAACTATTTGGTATATACTGGATGTCAACGGTATTCATCGAACAAGTGCTAAGTTTTTGGCAATAGTGAGTATTAGAAGATACCTACTTATGAAGGCTATTTTTTTTTCTGTAAACCACTTTAACTGCATTTATTTCAAAGTGTTAATAAAAACAAACATTGGGATAGAAAATAATTGTATTTCTAAGAGAAAAAGAAAATAAACAGTATTTAGTCTCCCTTGCGCTCTCATTCTCAGTATTTCTTACGTAAACCAATCTTATCAGTTACTGTTCCTAATCTTCTTGTCAGAGAGCCTACAAGTTTTTGCAGATATTTATTTCATGACGTTTAGGCTTAAGTGATTCTCTTGCAAAATTTGCATTCCTAATTAAGATTTCATCAGTTTTAATTTGACTATCATTCCATTTCTGAATTATGTAGCCTCAGAGATTCTCAGCCAGGAAAATTTGCTGGTCATTCCGTCCTGATTAAATCTGGGTGCTCTTCAAACCATGTCGATAGAATTCTGGCATAAAACCTCTTCCATTATTTCACCGTACCGAGAGAAGTTTTCCTTATGACGACAAATAATTTTCTTCCAAAATCCTAGCCTATTTTGACAGCGCTCCTCCGACGGCAGTGGTTTCTTTGCAGGATGGTGATGATGTATATCGGCTTGTGTAATCTGTTCCAGATTGTTCTAGCATTAACTGTTATTGTATGTTCTCTCCTAATTTCAACGACATTTGTCGATCTTTTCCTTTGTAGCAGCACTTCACCATTTAGTGAACCTGGTGAACAATTTCTTTGCTGAAGTCCAGTCTGTGGAAATTGTTTGTCACCATTTTCTCTTCCCCGATTTATCTACCGATAGATATTTACTTTCGATCGACGATCGAAGAGATAAAGGGGTATACGTTCGCCAGTTGTTTGTCTTAGCCATGACTGACTAGAACTGGATTATCCTGTCCACGCATGACTTCCGAAGCAAAAACTATATTCACATTCATTTTTCTCGGCTTTGCTTTTTAGATTGCAGAGCAAAATACTCGGCGTTATGAATTAAGATGTACTTTTAGTGTTGCTTAAACAAAAAGAAAATGAACAAATACCTTAAAAGTTTTAAACCAAAATTATTTTGTTCCTCATTTGACACTTTTGATCGGTTTCGTGCAGTGTTCTTTTCGAAATGCTTCGTACAACTTCGTCATTCGTGAACTTTTCCTCTTATTTTTTAATAAATATATTCGTTCGGAGACTGGTAGTCTTACATATGATGAAAAACTTTATCGTTTATAAGATAATAATAATAATAATAATAATAATAATAATAATAATAATAATAATAATAATAATAATAATAATAATAATAGTGATGATGATTTCTAGCAGAATACTATAAAGACTAAGGAAGTGCATACTAAGATATTTAAAGACAATGGATGTTAGTGAACATTTGGAATTCTTATGTAATGAGGATTTCCTTAAGCAAATAAGAATTTTTGGACTAGCCGCGCACATGCACCAATATCATATATATAATATATATACATACATATATATACATATATTATAAATGCATGTATATATGTATATGTATACAAATATGTATACATACATATATATATATATATATATATATATATATATATATATATATATATATATATATATATATATATATGTGTGTGTGTGTGTGTGTGTATGTTATATATATATATATATATATATATATATATATATATATATATATATATATATATATATATATATAAATATATATATTTATTTATTTATAAAAACATATATATATTTATATATAACTATATATATATATTGTTCTGTATATATATATATATATATATGTGTGTACATATATTTATATATATATATATATATATATATATATATATATATATATATATATATATATATATATATATATATATATATATATATATATATATATATATATATACACACATATATATACATATATACATACATATATGAATAAAGGCAATGCTAAGTAAAGGACAATAAGTCGAAAGAACTAGCACCAGTCCGTCGTTTCTCTTTCCTTTGTGGCATTACCTTTATTAATATATTCTTTACGTTCCATATTTTCGTGATTCAGCTATACATATACATATATAAATATATATATTGCTACAAATGTCCCGAGGATACTTACTTGATTCTGGTTGGCAACGGGTGAACCAGGGAGCTCTTTACATTATCAAGAAATCTACTGGATGTATTACACATCTGACTCAATATTAGGGCAACTTCGTAGACAAACAAGCAAGGGAACATACTTTGACTTAAGGCCTTATTCATGTAAGGGAGGATTACCTAATCTCAAGTGCTCTCTTAACTAATTATATTTACATAACAAAACACAGAACAGAAGAATGACGAATTACTAGGCAGGTAATAATAAGAGCCTGCTAAATGAATGAGTCCTACACAGGATAAATATTCTACGCTTATGATGCCTTTATAACAGGAAGCATTGCAGAAGGGGTATAAGGGGGACTGCACATGGGAGAGAGGTGAGTGATTCCACAGTCGAGTCCTATCTGCAATATATGCAAGATGGTTACTTGCAAGAATAGTAAGACGCTCAAAGGGAACTGAGAAAATGCACAGATGGTGCCAAATAGCTCATTTCAACACTAAATGCATAATTATGTTAACACAGAATGCTCCAACACAAATTACTGAAGGTGATCGCACAATGGAAAAGAAATTAAAATCAGACAGAGAAATAATAGGAATCATGACTGACTAAGAACCTTATTCTGGTACATTACCTTTGCCAAGATGACGGTGTGCTCGTTCAATAGGAGCTGGTGATGGAGGAGGGAATTAAGGGAAAATACCACTACAAAAGTATACTGGTTCGAACCTCGGGGTCGAACACATGGAAGGTTCAAGGGTCAGGCAAGGGCAATGACATCTGTCCTCGGTGGTGTTCTGCATGCTTCTCTCGTTTGATTGCCATTGCATCATCTATTAAGGCATCTGGGTAGGTGGTGCAAAAGGTCAATGTACATCACATTTTCTATATAGACGACATGGCATCAGTTAAACCTTGTGGATGGCGCCGACTTTCTAATTTTTTTTTGGCGCCTCATTTGCCCACTGCTTGACACCAAGAAGGTAGGAAGGTCACCTGGAAACAAGGCCTTAGGCAGTCATTTGAACAGAGAGAAGGGTTAGGCTTAACCATTTTGGGGAATGAAGGAGAGAGTTTATGAAGGGATGAGTGGAAACCCACAGTTCTAGCAATTAAAGCAAATGAAATGAATTTTATTTCTGTCTCGGATACTTTACGGATGTAAAAAAAGGTGAGGTGGCTTGGAAAGAGTTTCCATCCATTGCACCTCCCCAACCAAGCTAGCATTCACACCTTAGATTGGGTGAGAATGATTACCAGTAAGCAAACTCACTTTAAAGACTTTACTTTACTTCTCTCTCATTTCCCTTTGGTGCCTTATAATTTAACTTAAACTTATGCATAGCAATTAATTCAAGAGGCAAAACAACAATGACATTTACATTAACGCAGAATAAGTACTTGCTGCTAGAAATTACATATTCTTATCATTAAATTCCTATTACATTAAGGCAGTGTTAATCAGAATATTCTCACAACGTAATAGTATAGTTAAAACAATGAATTAACACTAGGCTAATTCTAGAGATACTTCATGCACTCTTAATAATAATCAATTACAAAGTTTGCAAACACATAGTTAGTCTGCCTTGAAGAGGTATTACAGTAAGGTAAATGTGGGCTTGGTGCCATTCGGGCACTATAAACACAAGTCGCAAGTTTGAGACTCAAGATTTATTACAGAGATTCACAAAGAGAATAGGTGACAGATTCAGAGTAATTAATGATTGTTAATAAAAAATGATGATTAAATATGCCGGAATTACATTCCTTAGCCTATGGAAAATGGCTAGGTTCATTTTTTAGCCCAAAAAGGCTACAAAGGTAGCCAGAGGGCGCGACTCCTCCAGCAGGATCATTTGCCAGCATCTACGATAATGGCACTGTGCCAAGTTGGCACTCATATAACAATAACTAATGACGATGGCATATCGTATTTTAAATGCATCATGCTGCGGTAGGCATGAAAGGAAAGTCATAGGACCTATACAGTTGGCATATCTTTCAATGGCACTCTGCATTGGCAGAGGGGATTAAAGTAAAATGGGGCCTTAGTAAGGCATAAAATAAATGTGAGCAATAATCAAAAGTAGGGAAGGGAAATGTTAAAGAAAAAGAATAAGGGATAGAGTTATAAGAGAAATAAATAGGTGAAGGACCCTGACATCCTCTTCTCGATAGAGGTGCCAAAGTCTTCATAGGATAAAGGGATGGCACTGTGCCAATTTGGCATGGGTGCCAGGAGAGCTCGGGGCTCTCTTTAAGCTACCTGGAGTTATCCACACACATGGTATTTCCTCCACAGACCTCTCTTACCTTGATGGTTTGTCTTGGTCGGGGAATTGGTGGAACCAAGACCAGGGAGAGTATTTGAGTGCCACCTGTGTCACGATCCATCACAGTTCCTTGAGTTCATCAGCCAATTGAGGCATGGCAGAATCCTTTCCTACTGTTGTGTCTGTGGGGGAAAAAGTATATCTTAGTTTAACCAGACCACTGAGCTGGTTAACAGCTCTCCTAGGGCTGGCCCGAAGGATTAGATTTATTTTACGTGGCTAAGAACCAACTGGTTACCTAGCAATGGGTCCTACAGCTTATTGTGGAATCTGAACCAAATTATGACAAGAAATTAATTTCTATCACCAGAAATAAATTCCTCTAATTCTTCATTGGCTGTTCAGAGAGTCGAACGCTGGGCCAACAGAGTGCTGGTCCTGGGGCGAGTGAGTGGCTCACAGGTAAGAGTGACCAGCTCAGCACAGGTTGCAAGGCCGCACCTTTGGGTAAGCTTCTGCTGTGGTCAGAAGGATCCGTCTCTCTTACCGGCATTGGTAGCAGTGCCAAGCCGGGAGAAGAGAGGGGGCCCAGACTGGGATCTCTGGAAAGGAGATCGGGGACATGCTCCGGCACTGGCACCAAGGCAGGGTCAGGCACTAATAATTGAATTGAAAATTGCTTGTTGTTCAGGACGGACAGAGCATGGCACTGCTCAGTGCACGCAAGTGACACTGGCAGAGATTGTGAACCAAGTGTGGGATCTCCTGGAGGGGGATCTACTTGGGGCCCTGGCACTGGCACTGGGGCAGGGTCTGGCACCAGAATGGGATTGGGAATCGATCTTGATGGAGGGGGCCACTGCACATCGCACTCAGGTGGCACTGGCAATGGAACGAATGCAGGCGTTTGAGGCTTACTCGTGCCTAATGAATGATTTGGGGGATTTGGACCCCTGGATTGCTCTAACTTAGGTGGGGACTTGACGTCCTGCCCCAGGAGGAGGTCATAACCTCCAGGAATGTATCTGATGGCTTTGAGGTCGTAGATTTCAGACCTATGAGGTCTCATGATCCTCAGCTTGACAGTAGGAAGTATCATCTTACAGTGATTGACACCCTCAATCGTGACGAGCTTACATCTGTTAATGGTAGCTCCACGGGGAACTATGTTTTCCCTTATGAGGGACATTTGTGTGCCAGAATTATCAAATGCCTTGACCTGGCTGGCGGGGCACCTACTTCGGGGAAGTGCCACATAAATGGGACCCTTGGCTGGAGGACCTAAGGTTGTTGGGTTAGTGAGTGCCAAGGCAAGGGCGGGATACTTGACTTATTATTATTAGGCATTTTGCCCATTGGGGAGAGTGCCCATAGACCTTGCAAGCGGGGTAATAAGTCTGGCTATAATCTTTACCTGGCACTGTCCCATTGGAGGGGCAGGCCCTTTACCCTCCATTCACGACCCAGGTGTGACTCACTGGGGTATTGTCCTGTTTGAGGACATAGAGAGGTCTTCTGGCTGATTCTCAGCCTTCAAGTGGCACTGTTCAGTGGGGTGCCCTGTTCTCTTACAGTACCCACACATGGGTTTCTTATGGGGGTGCCCATTCTTGTGAGGTTTCTGGGAATTGGTTGAGGCAGGCGAGGAGGGATATAATTTTCGTCCGTGGGAACTAAGATGGGGGTGATGTGTATCCCATATGTCAGCCCAATGGCAGCACTCGACCACTGTATTAGGCGCCTTATCGCATAGATGAGTGGCGAGAGCTGGCGGGGCATAAAATAAGAAGTCCTCGAGCTGGAAGAGTTTGAGTACATCCTCCACTCTAGTGGCTTTGCGAGATTCTAGCCATCATTTTAGGGCCTTGGTCTTTTTGATGATCCACTCAGACCAGATTTGGCCTGATTCCTTGGGCATATTTCTCCGTCTTTTCCTCCAATGGTCAGGAGCTATTTCAAAAGCTTTTATAATGGCTTGGTGGAGAAGGGCAAGATTTCCTTAATCCTCAGGGGGGAGAGCATTGAATGCAATGGTACCCTTCCTTTCAAGGTGCTTTTTCAGGATCAGAGACACTTCCTTTTAGAGGGCTGATAGGTCATCAGGACCTCTTCAATATGGTCGAGCCAGGCTTCAGGCTCAGCTTCGTCCCATTTTCTTATGAGGGTGCCTCCACTGCTGAGGGTTGAGTGAGGAGAGGGTGTTGGTGTGTTGTGCATGTCGTGAGCTGCCATTGCAAGCTGATGAGCTCTTTCTTTCTCCCTCTCCTGCCTTTCTTTCTCCTTCTCCTGTCTTTCTGCCTCTTCTCATTTCGCCTGTGTTATTCTTTCGTTTTCCTTCTCCTACCTTTCTTTTTCCTTCTCCTGTCTTTCTGCCTCACTTTCTGTCTTGGCATTGTCTACTCTTTCTTGGACCCAATCCATCAGGGCTTGTCCTGATAGTCCCATGTCCTTTCCAGCGGACATGTAGAGCTTGAAGCCCTCATTTTGCTGGGATCTGGATGTCGCAGGCATCTTGACATAACGCTTACATGGGCGTGACCCGTTAGAAAATCAATATGTCTGAAAAGACTCAGGCTGTCTCGAAGACTTAACCTTCAGGGTGTCTGAAAGACTCAGGGTGTATCGAAAACTCAGGGTGTCTTGAAGGACTCAGGGTGTCTTGAAAGACTTAGGGTGTCTCGAAAGACTTAAGATGTCTCGGAAGACTCAGGGTGTGTCTCGAAAGACTCAGGATTTCTCAAAAGACTCAGGGGGTCTCGGAAGACTCAAGGTGTCTCGGAAGACTCAGGGTGTCTGAAAAGACTCAGGTCATCTGGAAGACTTAAGGTGTCTCGGAAGACTCAGGGTGTCTCGAAAGACTCAACTTTGTTCGTGATGAATGTGGTTCAATATGTCTAAAAGACTCAGGGCTGTTCGAGTGAACAGGTTCAATATGTCTGAAGAGACTCAATATTGTTCAAAAATGAACACATTCAGGGTGTCTGAATAGACTCAAGTTGTCTGGAAAGACTCAGTTGTCTGAAATTTCAGGGTGTCTGAAAGACTCAGTTGTTCGGAATGAACGAAAATTAGTATGTCTGAATAAGACAAACTTCAGGGTGTCTGAAAAGACTCAGTTGTTTGGAATGAACGAAACTAATATGTCTGAATACGACTCAACTTCAGGGTGTCTGGAAGACTCAAATTATCTGAAAAGACAGCAGTGGTTCATAATGAACGAATAGTAGTATATCTAAATAAGACTTAAATTTCAAGGTGTCTGAAAAAGACTCAGGGGTTCTTAATGAACGAAAATTTAGCCCAAGCTAACGTAAGCCTTTATGTATATTATATTTAGCTGAGAGATGCTGCAGAAATAATTTTTAAAAAGGCTTATGGGATTATACACTTATGATGTGTAAAGGAAATTTTCCTTACGCTGTCAAATAATTTTAAATGTGGCGTAATGAAAACAGTACGTCGATCCTTTCGTATATTAAAATCTTCAACGCACGAGGTTAAGACAAAATGCTTAATCTTATCACATGCACAGGGCAGTCTGGACTGCCGAGAGGTTATGCGTTGGGAAGGAAGAAATTGTTATTCTCCATTATCAAAACAAATCTTAGCTCGCACGTGACTAATAATAGTACACTAATGTTTACTTCTGGTCTCATGACATCTGCTGTCAATGAATGAGTCAGGCATGTTGTGGGGTGGGACTCTTAACCGTTTGCCTTAATGAGTCAGGTGGGTCAGGGGAAACTCTTGACCGCGTGTCTGGCGTTTGCCTGGGCCTACCTTTTTCCCACGCTCAGGGGCTCCCGCAGTAATGGATTAAAGAGGAAATTCTTGCTGATATATTCGTCAATAAACGAATTTACAGGAATACTACGGGTTCGTCAAGGAATATCCGACTCAGTTAAGGAATTAAAAGTTTATTACTCTCAAAAATGCGGTGAGGTGCACAGATGTATGGGTAAAATTAGCAAGCAAAAGAAAGGGATTTATATATGAGTGCTCTGCATGCAGTTTTTATAACAATGGAATTTCTAATGGAACTCACAAATCAAAGATGGCGGACGGTTAGGGATGGAGCCACGTGGTCTGGAATGGAAGATTCCATGTCGGAATTACTATTCTCTCGTCTTGAGAGCGGAAATTTACATTCCTAAATACCTCTAGCTTTTCCTGTCGATCAAGTCAGAGAGAGAGAGAGAGAGAGAGAGAGAGAGAGAGAGAGAGAGAGAGAGAGAGAGAGAGAGAGAGATGCAAAAATAGCTGGAGTCAAAGCCTTCATGGTTGCCTACAGTGTGCCTATCTTGAAATTCAGGACTTTCAAACTGTCATTATCACATGGACGAAGGAATAGGGGCTCTATTCCTTTTTATTAACTCTTCGACTGAGTTGCTCCCTAGCTTCCTATTCTTAAAACGTGCAGCTAACATGCAATAGCACAAAATCTCATGGAATGGTTAATGCACTCTCGCTTCTCATGAACTAATTTGGCATGCACGTGGTCTACCAATTACCTAACATTGATTGCAGTCAATTTTCACACCTATCATAAGCCTAAACAAAATATTTTGATACGTACTTACACTGTGGAACTGGCTCTTCTCATGTGCTTAAAATGGAGGGGGTATGATAACAGAGTCGTCTCTGATTATGCAGACCAGCTTTGCAACTGCTGTTCCACTAATAATTGCAAAACAGTTGCATACTCGGCAAGGTACACCAGTTGCTACGAGAGTCCCAAGGATACTTACTTGATTCTGGGTGGTAACGGATCACTGCAGGGAGCTCTTTACATTATCAAGAAATCTACTGGATGTATTACACATCTGACTCAATATTAGGGCAACTTCGTAGACAAACAAGCAAGGGAAAATACTTTGGCTTAAGGTCTTCTTCATGTGAAGGAGGATTACCTAAACTCAAGTGTTCTCTCAACTAATTATATTTACACAACAAAAGACAGAACAGAAGAATGACGAATAACTAGGCAGGTAATAATAAGGGCCTGCTAAATGAATGAATCCTACACAGGGTAAATATTCTACGCCGATGATGCCTTCATAACAGGAAACATTGCAGAAGGCATAAAAGGGGGACTGCACATGGGATGGAGCTGAGTGATTCAACAGTCAAGTCCTATCTGCAATATATTCAAGACAGTTACTTGCAAGAATAATAAGACGTTCAAAGGAAACTGAGAAAATGCACAGATGGTGCCAAATAGCTCAGTTCTACACTATATGCATAATTATGTTAACACAGAATGCTCCCACACAAATTACTGAAGGTGATCGCACAATGGAAAAGAAATTAAAATCAGACAGAGAAATAACAGGAATCATGACTGACTAAGAAACCTTATTCCGGTACATTACCTTCATCAAGATGATGGTGTTCTCGTTCAATAGACGCTGGTGTTGGAGGAGGAGGGAATTAACAGAAAATATCACTACAACAGTATACTGGTTCAAACCTCGGGGTCGAACACATGGAAGGTTCAAGGGTCAGGCAAGGGTAAGGACACCTGTCCTCAGTGGCATTCTGCATGCTTCCCGCATTCGATTGCCATTGCATCATCTATTAATAACCTCGGGGATTATGCCTCAGCATCTGGGTAGGTGGTGCAAAACGTCAATCTTCATTACGTTTTCTATATAGACCACACGGCATCAGTTAAACCTCGTGGATGGTTCAACTTTCTCTTTTATTTGGGTTCCTCGTTTGCCCGCTTCTTGACGCCAAGAAGGTACGAAGGTCACCTGGAAACAAGGCCCTAGGCAGTCATCTGAACAGAGAGAAGGGTTAGGCTTAACCATTTGGGGGAATGAAGGAGAGAGTTTATTAAGAGGCGAGTGGAAATCCACAGTTCTAGTAATTAAAGCAATTTAAATGAATTTCATTTCTTTTTCAGTTATGTTACGGATGTAAAAACAGCCGAGGTGGCTTGGAAAGAGGTTCCATCCATTGCTATATATATATATATATATATATATATATATATATATATATATATATATATATATATATATATATATATATATATATGTGTGTGTGTGTGTGTGTGTGTGTGTGTGTGTGTGTGTATGTGTGTATGTGTGTCTGTCTGTCTGTCTGTCTGTGTATATGTGAGTGTGTGTGTATTTGTGTATAACAACCGTACATTTTCTTTAACTAAAGATATTTGTGCCAGGAACAGAATCATAAAATGAACGCCTTCCCGAAAATTAATACAAAAACATTCTTCAGAAAGCCGATAATAAATTTCATTAATTACGCGAATTTCTTGAATACAGAAAAGCTTCATTATTAAGGAAGTTCTTCGAAGTTACTGAGTTTATGAGAATTAGACGTGGGAGTTCAGGAACATCCAAATATTTTTCAAAGGCTTAAAATGAAGGTAAAGAAACGGAGTCTGTTTTTGTTTTGAAAAAAAAAAATAATTAATAGAGGGGGGAAATTTCTGTCAATATAAAAATTGGGAAG
>NC_089752.1:79671373-79673873 GCF_040412425.1 Macrobrachium rosenbergii | reverse complement strand
TATATATATATATATATATATATATATATATATATATATATATATATATATATATATATATATACATATATATATATACAGAATATATAAATAAATAAACACACACACACACACACACACACACACACACACACATATATATATATATATATATATATATATATATATATATATATATATATATATATATATATATATATATATATATATATATATATATATATATATATATATATATATTACTACAAGGACCTCATTCAAACTGGATGGTATGTAATGGAGTTTTTATTCAAAAAGTTACAAGCTTTCTTGGACAAACAGTCCACATTATCAAGTATCCGTACAATGAGCAGACGCGTAGTCCGGCTGTATTTATATCTGTGTGCTGGGTACTTTTAATCCTATAATCGCCTAGCTCTTCCTGTGTGACCTCCACCCCCTCTTGACCTTGGTCTTCCTATGATCCCTCCTCACAGGTGACCGTTTTCCGTGCGTTCTCTTACGTTTTTTCTTCGTTTCCTTGCTACTGTGGAGTATACGATTTTTCTAGATATGCTGTCTTCAAAGCCGTTTCCGGTGTTCCCTGCCATCGTGTTGTTGGCGCAAGTTATGAAGGCGTTCTCTACAACCAGTCTAGATGTTTTGCTGTTCCTGTACAGAAAACTCATATTTTCCCAGTCTATTCTGTGATCATTTTCCAACAGTGTTTGGCAACTGCCGACGTCTGATTATAATGCCTTATGTTCTGCAGATGTTGTTTGCTTCGCTCTTTACATGATTTGCCAGTTTCGCCATAGTACCCTTCTTCACAGTCTAGACACGCTGCCATATAAACCCCCCCTCTAATCTCTTCCCCTTCTACCGACTTTTTGTTTCTAACTATTTTATTCCTAATCGTGTTTTTGTAGCTGCCTATCAATTTGAAATTATTTAGCTTCCTGTTGATGGGTGCAATAAGGTTGCTGTCCGGGACTGTAATTATTTTCTTTACTGCCAAATGTTCCATTTCTCTCCTTTCCCTCTCCCCAAAATAGTTTTTCCCTGCTTTGATATGTGCCCACTCCCACCAATACATAGGGTAGCCTAATCTTCTAAAACTCTCCCTAAGGTAATCCAACTCTTCGTCTAAAAATTCGGGACTGCAAATCCTATAAGCCCTGATGGCCAACCCTGTCATTAATCCTATTTTTATTTCTTTCCTATGACTGGAGAACCTATGTATGTATGAATTGGTGTGTGTCTTCTTCCTATATACCCTGAATTTTAAATTCTCCCCTACCCTCTTGACCAGGACATCCAAGAGGGGGTGGAGGTCACACAGGAAGAGCTAGGCGATTATAGGATTAAAAGTACCCAGCACACAGATATAAATACAGCCGGACTACGCGTCTGCTCATTGTACGGATACTTGATAATGTGGACTGTTTGTCCAAGAAAGCTTGTAACTTTTTGAATAAAACTTCCTTAGATACCATCCAGTTTGAATGAGGTCCTTTTAGTAATTCTACTAATGCACAGAACAATTGTGTATGTGATAAAGTTAATATATATATATATATATATATATATATATATATATATATATATATATATATATATATATATATATATATATATATATATATATATATATATATATATATATATATATATATATATATATATATATATATATATATATATATATATATATATATATATATATATATATATATATATATATATATATATATATATCTATATATATATATATATATATATATATATATATATATATATATATATATATATATATATATATATATATATATATATATATATATATATATATATTAGTCATGTAGGAGAAAGATGAACCTGAAGACGTCAGGAAGTTGCCCTCCGATTTTCCCAATCTTCTGCGTACGTCGTCTATTTTAAAATCTTGAAAAGGAAATGAATGGTCACTTTTTTGCACTGTTTTATACATACATACACACATATATATATTATTACACACACACACACACACACATATATATATATATATATATATATATATATATATATATATATATATATATATATATATATATATATATATATATATAAATTCTGACTCACGTCGGAATCGTACCCAGGTCTTTCAGGTGGAAGGCAAGGGCGCTATCCACTAGCCCATACAAGTCTAGAAGAAGTTGGAACCTGAGAGCAACTGCACCCAAGGAAGTACCTGGGCAAGCTAACTGCTGCATACCAGAGAGTTTTCTGCAACTTCCCGACTCAGCAATGACCCGATAGACAGCATTTCATTTTAAAATTCCTTCTGAGTGAATAAGATGGAAATAATCAATCACGTGTGGAACAGAAATAAATTTTTCACATCGAACCCAGGTCTTTCAGGTGGAAGGCAAGGAGCTATCCTTCTTGCTCTCAGGTTCCAACTGTTTTAGACTTGTATGGCCTAGTGGATAGCGCCCTTGCCTTCCACCTGAAAGACCTGGGTCTGATCCCCGACGTG
>NC_089752.1:79656373-79661373 GCF_040412425.1 Macrobrachium rosenbergii | reverse complement strand
TTTTATCCTATATGTAGGTACTGAGGAAGTGGAGGAGGATGTGTTTGGAATGGAAGATAATGAGGAAATGATTGGAAACAATGAGGAAATAGGGGGAAAATATCAATCATAGGGAGAAAGTGAGTCCAATGGTGAGGGAAAGAGAATATATAGAGGGGTTTTAATGAAGGATATAATTTTAAAACCAGGTATGGTGAGGGATATAAAAGTGTATAAACATGTGTGGGAGGTGGGAGTGATGAGTACAGTTTCAATAAACAATGTGTTAAATAAAGGAGTTACATGGGTGGAATTGCTAAACTACAATGATTCAGTTAAGAGGTATCAAAGAAATACTTATGTCGTGGATCTGGAGGAATGGAGTGAGGAAATGGATTCAGTGGCGGTAATAGGGGAGCAAAATAAATTTATGGAGACTGAAATGGGGTTTAGAAGGGAGATATTTAGAAATCATTTGGGTGCAGTAGACTGTAAAGGACATCAAGGGGTTAGGTGAGGCTTTAGCCTGAATACTCAGATGTTATTGCTCTAAAGGAGATAATCTTGAGTTGACAGATGTGTTAGAACACAATGTTCATTTGGAAAGGGGAACAAAACCATTATATGTCTCGTCGTATAGAATGCATTTCAAAATAAAAGAGCGGGTTGAACAAGAGGTTAACAAGTTAGCAGTACCAAAGAAAGATGGTTCAATCCATGCATGTGTGGATTTCAGGAAATTAAATGAGAGAACCATCCCAGACAGATATCCAGTGGCATGTTTACTAGAGATGTGGAGATTGGAGGCAAGAATATTTATTCATCAGTTAACCTCATGCGAGGGTTTTTGCAAGTACTGTTGAGTGAAGGGAGTAGAAGGTTGACAGCATTTTCAATCCCGAAAGGACACTATGAATTTACAAGAATGCCTTTTGGTTTTTCAGGTAGTCCTATTACATTTACAAGGCTAGTGAACACAATCTCCTATGGGATGTTGGGGAAAATGTATTTGTTTATGTGGATGATATATTAGTTGCAATGGACTTATAGGAGAACATTTAGAAGTACTTAGAGAAATTCTCAAAGGGCTTAGGTTGGCAGGCCTGAAAATTCAACTAGCCAAGTGTGATTTCCTGAAGAAAAAAATTGTATGTTAGGACATGTCATTTCAAAAGAAGGTGTGAGAGTGGATGACGAGAAGGTCAAGGCCATTGCAAATTTTCCTACACCCAAGAATAAGAAGTGTTCACTCGTTCATAAGAATGGCAGGGTTTTTCTGTAAATCTGTGAGAGGATTTTCTATGTTGTTAGCACCTTTGACTAATATATTGAGAAATGATGTACAGTTTTCGTGGGGTGAAGCTCAACAGGTAGCTTTACAGAAAGTCAGAGATGCTTTAATGAGTTCTCCTGTTTTGAAGTTCCCTGAGTTTTCTTTATCATTCACATTAGTGACTGATGCCAGTCAAGAAGGTATAGCTTTTTATAGCAAGAAGTTCAAAACACGGGGAAGTACTGAAAGGTTAATGGCAGCAGTGGGCATGAGACTTTTGCAGTAGTGTCTAGTTTGGTTCATTTTAAGATGCTGCTTTTGAGGAATAAAGTGGAAGTCCTTACAGTTCATAAGCCATTGTAGGAAGCCCGGTCTTTCTCCTAAAAAGGTTAGGTAGTTTTTGATGTTCCTAGTAGGCATTTTGTGGACACAGAAGATGAACAAGTGTGTAGTGCAGGTGGTGAGTATGTGGATTGGGATATTAATGTGGTGGAGAAGAAACAAGATGAAACTGAGTTTTTCAACAAATATGTATACAGATATGGAGTACCAGAGATACTTATCATGGATAATGGAAGAGAGTTAGTAAACAGAACGTTGGCATGTCTTGCAGAAATTATGAGGATAGAGAAAATAAATATTCTTCCTTATAGGCTAGAAGCTAATGGGTTGTGTGAGTGAGCTAATAGGAAAGTGCTCCAAGCTCTTAGAGTAACAGTGGGCAGTATTGATAATAATTGGGGTAGATATTTGGATATGGTCAGACATAGCATAAATACAATGGTTAGTGACACAATTGGTATGTCACCTATGGAAGCATTATTTGGTTATCCGTTTTGGGGTGTCTTTGATTTGTTGTCAATCCCTTCACGTTGCGATGATATGATTAGATTGTTAATTGTTACAGCTAAAGAAAGATATGCACATCTTAGAAATAATCTGGACTCAAAGACACAAGCAACTGTTGTGAGAAGCACCACGAAATCAGACAGCTCAAGAGTTGCAGTTGGGGATAAAGTGTTTTTGAAGATAAATGTCAGAAATTAATCAAATTACAAGTTGGGTCCCAAGTTTGAAGGGCCATTTTGTGTTATAGAAGAGAAAAGGGAAAATAGGTTCATGCTTTTGAATGAAGAAACAGGAGCAACGAAATTACACATATACGAGTATAAGATTAAAAGAACAACTTAATGTTTGGTGGGAGTTTGTTTTTTGGGGGTTGTTTATTATTGTTTATTTTTTTGTTCTCTTCACCGGGGTTAAGCAATTATTTAAGGTTTTTTCCCTCTTTCCTCTGTTTTCAGATGCGGATATTCAGCATACTCCTCACCTTCTTGGCTGTTGTGAATGCAGTGAGAAAGATTTATTTAGAACCTGGTATGATAATTGAAGAGGATCACGAGGTCTGGCTAGACGAAGATAAAATTTAATTTTGATGAGTGCGGAATTCTAGGATCTTGCATCAGTTAGAACGGAATTGGAATGTTCTCAGAATAGTGTTGAAATGCTAATGGAGACACTAGAAGAGGCAAATCTTAAGCATAATTTTTCAAATCCTTTAACACATTTATTCTCAGAGAATAAGATTACAGCGGACAGCATACAGGATAGTATTACAGAAATGCTTACATGGGTTCCGGATACGAAACCAAATGATGTAAAGCTTTCGTGTGGTCAAACTAGGAGGCGTAAAAGAACAGTTGTCGGAGTAGCGGTTAAAAGTCTAGTGAAAGTTGAGGAGTTGAAAACTAAAGTAGCTGATCAGGATAGAATTTTGGAGAAATTGTGTAGTAGTAACGCAGAGTTATACGAGTGGTTTGAGGGTTTGAGAAATACATACAGTGTATTACAATTCACTGTTCTGGGGATTAGAGGTGACCTAAACTTGACAATAGCCCTATTTACAGCTCATACTACAGTTTTGAATATTGAAAAGGAGACCGAATCTTTGATAAATGAGATCAAAACTCAAGTAAAAGTGGTAATAGCAACATCAGAATGGCGTATATCTGAAGACATTTACCTATAAGGGTGTTAGAGTCAACTTTGAGGAATATGGCTTACAAGTGGGGGTCCAACATAATTTTCCCAGATAGTGATTTATATAGACATTATGGGATAATTAAGGTACATTTGTCAGACACAGGGTTGATTGTCGAAATTCCAATAAGTGATAAAGAGCATTTTCATAATTATATATTAAGACCTTTTCCTAGTACATATACTGTAATAACACAGTAGTGATGTCAAAGGGAATAGAGACTATGTGTATGATAGGTAGAAAATATCAGTCGTCAGCTATAGATTACAAAGACAGGAGTTTGTTGGTCCATGATAAATATGTTTGTGACAATAAGGGCTTTACATTAAGAGATATCGCTTTGGGGGTTTGTGAGTTTCAATTGAAACATAACATGACGGCTACGAAGTGCAGTTTTGTACTAGTTCCCAATGACTATACGGTGGTCCCCATGCAAACATCCACAGCGGTCTTTTGTAGAAGCTGCAGAATCACCAAAATGTGTAAGAACTCTTCTACATCATTCCTTTTGGGGGAGCTGTAGTTGTATGATGGAGGATGCAAAATCGTTTTTATGGAGTTCGTCATACATAGCAGGAGGGTTTATAATTCGACGATAAACATTTTTCTACAACATGCACATCGTCACCATGATTTAATGGAATTACCGATGGCAGCAGAGATTACAGCGTTACCAGCATTACAGGAGGAGGACGCATAAATTGATTATATTGAACTGTTACTAATCATAAGTTGGTGTTACTGGGTGTTCCAGCTGCATTATTAGTAATTGTCGTGATAATGAGTGTTGCCATATTTCTGATGTGTAAAATATGTGTGGTTTCAAAGAGAAACAATCTCAAAGCATTGAAATGACAGTGACACATGAAGCTGCAGGGTAAACGTGGAATAAGCATGATTTATGTCGAGGTCATCACAGGATGGTGGCCAAGCACTGTTTCTGGGAGTATATGACACTGTGACAATGTAGTGGTTTGCGGTGTTCAGCACGTAGGTGAATGCCTTATTATTTTCAGACTCAGCACGGGGTCCTTTTCACGGAGGGTCACCCTAGATACAGCCGTGTCAGCGACACATGAGCGGAAGTGCTCACCAGCATTTTGTCTCGAATGTTCTAGGAGCTTTTTCTGGTTAGAATTGAATACCCAACAATACTATGGGTGTGTTGGGAAGAAGGGGTTTGTGCGTTTGTGTGTGAAATGAGGAGTGGCTCTTGGGGTAAGTGCTCAGGGTTTCTGTAGAATGCCATACATTTCGTTTTGAAGCAGCAAAGTGGAAAGGGCCAAACTCGGGTCACCTGATGAAAGGATGAGTGTTGAGGTAAAATTAACATTTTAGTTGCTTATTTTGTTATCATTTCTTTTAACATTTCTTTCTATGTGGTGTAATGGGTGTTAATGTGAACTAAGTTGGTTTCAACACTAATGGAAGATGTTTTCTCTCTACAGATATTTCATGGATAGTCATGAATGCCTATGCATGCACAGTCACGTGTAGACACACCTACAAATGAGCATGGCCACTATAGGATGTAGCCACTCAAGTGAACTGGTGACGTAAAGACATAACATTAGAATGGAGACTGAACAGTGATTGGGGATTGAAATGGGATGAATCCCACTTGTAGTTCTTGTAACTGATAAAATGTTTGGGAAGACATTCATTTACCTTTTTCTTTCTATTTAAGTATTATGCTTATTTACCATT